>NW_021939396.1:12402637-12607979 GCF_001715985.3 Manacus vitellinus | reverse complement strand
CGCTGCGGGTGTCTCTGTAGCGCTGCTCTCCCGCCTTCCCTCCGGCAAAGCGGCCGCACCGCGGGGGGCCGGGGCTCTCCCTGGTGCTGCGGGAGGTGCCATTGCGGCCGCCGAGGGGCTGGGAGGGTCGGGGGCCGTCCGAATCCCCACTGCATCAGCGAAATGCCTTCCCTTTTCCCACTAGTGCTGGAGGGAGACAACTGCGTGTTTGACGGGATGATTTATCGCAACGGGGAGACGTTCCAACCCAGCTGCAAGTACCAGTGCACCTGCCGCGACGGACAGATCGGCTGCCTGCCCCGCTGCAACCTGGACCTGCTGCTCCCCGGCCCCGACTGCCCCTTTCCCAGAAAAATCGAAGTCCCTGGAGAGTGCTGTGAGAAGTGGATCTGCGACCCCGATGATGAAGTGATTTTGGGAGGTTTTGCTATGGCTGGTGAGGAAATTAAAACTATCACATTCAATGGGAGGAGGAGGGGATATCATACTGGAAATATCCATGGGGTTGCCAAATGTAAGACACCTTGGTTTGCAAGGTCTATTTTTTTCTGATCTTTTTTTCTCATCTGAAGTGACTAGTAGGTATACCAGTGGTAATGAATAAAGGCAGAGCCCGACAGGTAAGAGATTCAGGAGAAGATGAATGTACACAGCAGTTTTAAAAGTTAGCTAACTTAAATTACTTCCCAGTTCTTAAATTTCTGTTTATCTGGTGCATAGTAGTTCTGTGAGCAGAATAAAACAGGGGCAAGCTACGAATCCTCCAAACATTCCCACACTAAAAAAAAAAAAAAAATCAAAGCTTGTCTTACCAGTTGCTCTGCAAGAATATGTTACATCATAAATACTATCATAATGGCTTAGTCTACAAGAGACTTTTTTCCCCCTAAATTCTGCAGCTCCTACAAGTGGTCAGCATGGTTGCTAGAATACCAACAAATTCCTGCTTGTCTGTGATAGAGCTCTCATCATTATTGCTGGCGTTAAAAACATTACAGAGTACTTGGAGAAGGAGTGGATATAAGCACAGTGAGTACATCTGTAAAAAATCCCGACCCATTCTAAAATACAGAACTCCTAAAGTGCTTTTGTAATTGAAAAACCCTAGACAATATTTTCCCCCTGTTTTCTTACTGGGTTATGTCTCCATCCCCTTTAAATTAGACTATTGGTTCAACATGAATTTTCATAAGCTACTTTTACTGAGAATAGAGGGCACTGCATTCTCTTCCAGTCACTGCTCTTTGTGATCTTAGCAGTTAATTATGCTGAAACTTGGTTAATCCATTTAAAAAACAAGTGAGGAAGGATCCAGAGAGAAAAATTCTAATGACTTTTCAATGTGCTATGAAGTGTAAGTTGTAAGGCACATAAGGTATAAACAAAAAGTTTGACACCTTTCTGCTACCTTTCCTTTTCTTTGATTTGTCTGATAGTGACAGGCTAATCTCTAAAATTCCTATAGATGAATTATCTGCATTCTTTCTAGCAGTTGCCATCCCTCTTGGGAGACCACCTTTTTGGATCTTTACCATGCAAAAGGCAGAAGCGCCATTGTGCAGGAACTTAACAGCAAGAACTGTGACCGATGGCTCAGTTATGTTGCCTCTTCCTGTTTGCTCCTGTGCTAATCAATGAGCCAAACTATGCAGTTAACAATATTTGCATAGTACAGCTTAATATGGCAGGACGATGGTCAGAGTTGACTATGGCTTTAAGTAGCTATGATAGCTCCTGAAATTTGCTTCCCTTCTCCCTCTCCACCATCACCCTGACTGTAGTCAGTCAATAATTGACAAGATGGGGTGACTTTATGATTCTGAGAGGAAAGGACTTTATTTCCATGCTGTTTATTAGTTTAGATAGATCATTCAACCTCTCTCAAATCACACCTAATATAAATATTTTCGTGACTTAGTTTTAGAACAGATTTGTGATGTATGTCCATTGGAAAGACTGAGGAATGAAAAGTTATTAGAGTTCTAAACTGTTTTGAAAATTGGCAATAATTCTTGAGTGAGCTGAATCTAAATGCTTTGCTGATTACACTGATATGCACCTTTCTGTTATTTTTAGATGAAGGAAGTTACCATCCAGGATTCCTAAAAAGGCAGCTTTTAAAATTCCTAAATCTTGTCAAAGGCATGGGTTTTGAACCTTTTTTTGTCTCACATGTTGCTTTCCAGATGTGGTGGAGCTCAGTCAGATACTGGGTTTTCATGGGAGTTTTTCTTGTAGTAAAGTTCTGTGTGGTTTTGTTTCCAGCCTACAGACAAGAGGCCACACTTGGGATTGATGTGTCGGATTCAAGTGCCAATTGTATTGAGCAGACAACAGAATGGAGTGCTTGCTCCAAAAGCTGTGGAATGGGCTTTTCCACTCGTGTTACAAACAGAAATCAACGGTGTGAGATGGTGAAGCAGACGCGGCTCTGCATGATAAGACCTTGTGAAAATGATGAGTCATCTGATAAGGTAGGCTGCTCAGAGGCAAGGGGTTTTTTTACCAAACACATTAGACTTGCCATATTTGCTTAGTAGCTTTGTGCTGCACCTCCAGGAGATTAAGGGAGGGGATTCTGCCCCTCTGCTCCACTCTGGTGAGACCCTACCTGGAGTACTGCATCCAGTTCTGAGGCCCTCAGCACAGGAAAGATGTGGACCTATTGGAAGGAGTCCGGAGGAGAGCCACTAAGATGGTGAGAGGTCTGGAACACCTCTCCTATGAGGAAAGGCTGAAAGAGTTGGGGTTGTTCAGCATGGAGGAGTGAAGGCTCTGGGGAGACCCTACAGCACCTTCCAGTACTTAAAGAGGGCCTACAAGAAAGATAGAGACTTTTTAGTAGGGCCTGTTGTGATATGACAATGGGTAACGGCTTTAAACTAAAAGAGTGTAGATTCAGACTAGATTAAAGGACTAGATATAAGAAATTTTGTACAATGAGGGTGGTGAGACACCAGGAACAGGTTGCCCATGGAGATTGTAGATGCCATTCCCCATTCCCAGAAACATTCAAGGTCAGGCTGGACAGGGCTCTGAACAATACAATCTAGTGGAAGATGTCCCAGCTTACTGCAGGGGGGTTGGAGTAGATGATCTTTAAACAACCTTTTCAACGCAAACTGTTCTATGATTCTATGATAATTTGAACTGTCTCAGATCACATGTATTGCATGCGCAGGTTATTTTGACAGCTCACACAGTCTAACTTCTCCCACAAATGCAATTGTTCTACCTGTATGTATACTTCAGAATTGCTTCAGTCATACAGAATGGATATGTCAGATTTCTAGTTTATTGAGCATCTGGAACTACAGAGAGATGTGTAAGATCCTGCAAAGTCTGCTTAGGTAAATTAAACCTTGTTTTAATCCTTATGATGCTTTTTTGCAAGCAAACCCAACATTTCCAATGCAAAAAAAAAATGTGTATCTAAGGGAGCTGACTTTTTTGCTCCTTCAGCATATTATTACAAGTATTCCTGTCAGGTAGAATAACATGTAGTTATATAAGAGGACCATTACTTTATATAAAGTGTTGAAAAGCATTTCTAAGGCCTTTGCTGAACAGTCTCTGCAGTTTTAAATAATGTGTTTTGTAAAGAATATGAAACATGAGCAAGGAGCTGGGGACATTAACAAGAATGATCAGAGGTCTAGAAAACATGTTCATCTAGGGAAAAACTAATAGAACTGAACTTCCTCTGAATGCAAGAGAAGAGATATTCATTCTCGTAACTGTGTTCAGATATTACAGCCTGTTTTGAGCCCATGGGGGATACAAGAATAGATGGAGAGTTTAGACTTCATGAAAATTAAGACATAAGTGAAAACCTTCCAGACAGTAAGAACAGTGAACCATTAGGGTTGTCTGGTGGTATATAGAGTCTCTGTCACTGAAGACTTCCAAAGACAAGTTAGACAATCATTTGCTAAGAAACACATGATTAAAGCTGCCTTGGGTCACAGGAATGGACTACAACTTTTGCAACTCATTTTACCCCTCTTTTTTCCCCTGAATCTAGTCCTGTAACTTGGTTGTTTGGCTTCCTGATTCTCTGATGGAACTACACTATCTTGAGAAGTTTTCCAGTAGAGTATAGTTTCATAATGAATGTTGACTTTGCTTATATCAGATGACAAGCCTGGGCTTTAATTATTTGTCATTTATTACTGGTCCATTGTTGTCAAAGGGCAGATCTTACAGGTGTTACCTGTAAGTGACTACTGAAGCAGCTGCAGGCTCTTCTTGCTGTTGAGTGAATAAAGACAATTTAAGTTTTCTGAGTAGACCTATATCCTTGCACGCCATTTGTCTTATGCAGTGATACATCTAATATCTCTTCTTATTTCTCTTAGAAAGGGAAGAAATGTGTCCGAACAAAGAAGTCTGTGAAAGCTGTTCACTTTGAGTACAACAACTGCACGAGTGTGCAGACATACAAACCACGTTACTGTGGCCTCTGCAGTGATGGGCGATGCTGTACCCCACACAACACCAAAACCATTCAGGTGGAGTTCCGCTGTCCTCAGGGCAAAGTCCTAAAAAAGCCAATGATGTTGATCAACACCTGCGTCTGTCATAACAACTGTCCTTTGAGTAACATTGTTTTCTTCCAACCATCAGATCTGTCATCTAGCGAAGTAAAAATATGAAAAGTACGAATTAGATAGCATAAAAGATATAAATAGTTTATACAAAACTTGACCCACAATCAGGTGAAGGTAACAGTTGCGTATATAAAATAACTAAAATGTTTTTTCAAAACGGTCTTTCAAACTAGGTGCTTTCTTTTTTCCTGTAGTTTATTAAATACCTCATTTTACGTTTCCCCCCTCCAAATGTCTTTTATTCACTTGAAGGAAATTTTGTACCCTGGACAGAGCCTTCTTTTTTTCTCGATGGTGACAGAAAGGTCACAAAGGAGACAGCTAGACTTTCTCCTGGGTTAAGGGGATCATGCCACAAGTTTCAGTAGCTGTAGGACTGGGCTCTTTAAGAGTCAATGTATCACAGAATCTTCCAGATTCTCAATTTCATTCTGCATCATGCATATAAACTTAAGCAATGTTCTTTTCCTTTTTAATGAAACTCTGTTTTTTGATGACAGTAAAAATCTTACTGATGGAAGTGTTGCATTCTTGTGACTTATAAAATACCTTCTGTCAATACCTCTGACTTTCTCTGAGGATTAAATTTGCACGTAGCCTCTGAAATGACATAGCTAAGGTCCCTTATCCTGAAGCGCAGGTTGATAGCTAACAGCAGTTAAATTTCTCTTTGATAACTTCACTAGCACTCTAATCCAAAACCGACTAAAGTCAGTGTCTTATAAGTATTTGATTCTAATTAATATGTGTCTGTAGATATAACTATTTGGATGCAAAAATAATATATCTGTAAATTCCTCTAAAATACTAACTGTATTATATGGTGCTTCATTTCTTAGAAAGGTGTGTATGTAAATAGAAACTGTATATATTGTAATATAACTTTACTAAGTAAATAAACTCTGTGATTAAAAATATTTTCCCCAAAGTTGTTTTTCTTAAACTGCCAACTTTTAGTAGCTAAAACACAATGGGAAGAAAAAGGGTCTACAGACTCCTAAAAACAAAAGATACTATCTTTTGATATTCATAGTGTCCCTTGTCCTAATTTCTGTCCTAAAAGGTGTACAGTGTCTTGGTGTAAGGAAGGATGAATAATTTGTGAGAAATACATTAGAAAGGAAATTTCTCTTGGAGTAAGTTAGCCTGGGAGATAGGATGATGTAAATTAAATTAGAGTGCCCTTAAATGTAGTGGTGGTGAAGAATAATTACATGATTTGGAGCTCACGTTTGGGTATGAGGTACTACTGAAGTATTTAGTTGGGTCTTGCATCATTTCACCCTCCCAAAATCAACCTGTGACCCTGTTTGTGCTAGACATTGTGTGACAATATCCCCAAGGAATATGGAGCCTGAGGGTCGCAGTTTCACGTATATTAAATCAGGTATGTAGCGGGATTGTGCCAATAGGTCATAAATACGATTGTGCAGACATCCAGTTGCCTCAGCTGTGGGATCAAGTTTAGCTCAGTGTCTGTCTGTCTCTGTTAGTGATACCAGAGTTGTACTTACACCACAACTGTTCTATAACTATGTGGTAGGAAAAAAAATCTGTCTTGAGAAAAAAAGGTAGAAGGCCAAATCTCAACATATTAGGCCTGCTGTCCTTCTCTGGAGGAGCTATCCTGTTTGGCAGCTCCTGAGACAAAGGGTAGAATTCAGCTGGGGGTTAAGACTCCTAAATTTAGTGTCTGCATGTGGACAGGTAAATGCTCATATTAGCCAATGAAGCTTAAGGTAAAGATAACCATGAACAAGCATCAACTGCTGAAGTTTTTTTAGTAACTTTTAAGTCATCCTTGAAATTGTGAGGCCCTGGTGCTAAAACCTGTGCTGGTTCAGTTAAGGTTAGATAGATTGTGTCCTCACCTGGGCTCTTGCACGGCTTTCTCCACTAACTGCACCAAAAATTAATTTCTCTATAGTAATTGCTTTTGTTATCAACAAATTGCTTTTCAAACATCCAGAACATGACTAGCCTTGCCCCTCATCAAGAGCATCTAGGTGCATACATGCAACACTCCCTGTCCTTGCACTTTTTGATTTCTAATCATAGAATCATGGAATAGTTTGTGTTAGAAGGGACCCTTAAACGTTATCTGGTCCCACCCCCCTGAAATGAGCGGGGACATCTTCCACTGCTTCAGGTTGCTCAGAGCCCCATCCAACCTGACCTTAAATATTTCCAGGGATGGGGCATCTACCACCTCCCTGGACAACCTGTTCCAGTGTCTCACCACCCTCCTGGTACAAAATTTCTTCCTTGTATCTAGTCTGAATCTACCCTCTCTTAGTTTAAAATCATTACCCCTCGTCCTATCACAACAGACCCTACTAAAAAGCCCATCCTCATTTTTCTTATAAGCCCCCTTTAGATACTGAAAGGCTGCTAAATGGTCTCCCCAGAACCTTCTCTCCTCCAGGCTGAACAACTCCAATTCTCTCAGCCTTTCCTCATAGGAGAGGTACTACATCCCTCTGACCAGTTTTGTAGCCGTCCTCTGGACCTGTTCCAAAAGGTTCACGTCTCTCTAATGTAGAGAGTTTGTAAAGTTCTTTCTGGTTTTGCACCCCACAAACCTTATGTGCTAGGAAATGCTGAGAGCTGGATAGCAGATTGCTGAGAAGTTGTTGAGCAGATCAGATTCCAGGGGAGATGGAAGGGGTTTTTTTTAAACTACTTCCACCCCACATCTCTATCTGCTCCCCATTAGAATCAGGCTGGTTTGCGTAATGCTTTTCTAATCGAATGCAAGCTATCAACTATTTCTCAGGATCATCTTGCAAATGCGTGCATCTTCATTTGCAAGAGGTGTATCAGCTGCTGAGCAATGCAGCAATAGTGTCTGGACAAATTTAAAGAGTTTTTGCATTAATAAAACCCAACTAATCCTGAGCCAGGAGTGATTAGAGAGAAATGCAGTCAACCACTGATTTCCTAAGAAGCAAAATGGTTCACACAATCACTATATTTTTACTATGTGCACTATGGCATATGAGTTCAAGTGTAACTTCAATAACTCCTTTTGTCTATAGACATTTCCCCAGCACTTTAAACTACAGTCTGCACTTCAGTAAACCAGTGCCAAAGTGCCCCCTATAATCTTTCTTAGTGCTTCTCTGCTTGATCTCCACGTTGTCAACCCATTTTGTGAGAAGGCAGTTGCATTGTTATGAGCACTGGAACGTTCACAAAGGAAAAGTGCTACAGTGTTCAAGTCCCTATTATCTATCTTTGTAAACACCACTACTACAGCAATCTTAATGTCTTCTTACATTACTGTAGCTTTTCAGCAGGAAAAATGCCTTTTGGAAGGGATCACAAATGTTTCCTATGGACTAAAGCAGCCAAATATCTGACCCAGTTTTCTACTGTCTTTTAGACTATATACATAATTTCAATTCAGTGGCTATTTTTACCTCAGCTCAGTTGATACAACTTTTCACCAGCTGATTATATTCATTTTTCACCAGTTTGATTATATTCATTTAGATTTGTTTTACTTTAATATGGGAAGTTACTACTTTAGTCTTTGGGCTGATTTCAGCTTGTTCCTGAAAAAGCTCATGACACTCATTTAATTAAAACACAACAGTGTTGTGTCAAACCTGTGACATTTGTATAAGTAAACTCCAGTGATAAAATCATGAACATTTCTGGTTTAGGGCTGTGATTTTTCCAAGAAGCAAAGTTAAATTATTCAGATTGAGAAAAATTAAATTATTCAAATGTCAGCAGTTCATTTTCTTATCTCCAAGGATTCACATCTGAGCATTTCAGGGAACATCACTTAACATTCAATGTATGGGTCCATACTGCAGTTTGTATGGACTATGTGTTGATGAAACAAGCACAAAATATATTGGTTGACTTGTTCATTCCATATTCTCTGAACAAATTTACCTTTCATTTGCTAGTACGAGTGTAGGACAGTCCCAAAAATAGTTTGGTTAATAGTTTTTGATGTTAGCAACTAGTAGGCTATGTAGACCTTCAATAAGTGATGTTGATGATATCCACCATTGCCCCTACAGCATATATACCCTGAGAGATGTTTGTAGCTATTTCCAGGACTGTTTCATCTCTAAGACTTCATTAAAGCAACATACTTCTTGCATTTAATCTACTTTGAATTTCTCTAGTGCAATAGTCAAAGATATATTGAAAATATGTCTCTTTTTTGCCTTCACTGACTAGATAAGGAGACCAGCTGACAGCCTCCTCAACTGATGCCTGACACTAGTGTGAAAATCTCAAAATTAGTAAAATTCTACAATTGAATTCACTAAGATCATGGCCTGACCCTTTTCGTTTGCCAGAATAATTCTGAAAGTAGTACAATAAAAGCTTCAGGAAAAATAGAATGTTGCTTTTTTTTTCCCTTGGTCCAACCTATAATTTTTCATCACTCTATTTTTAATAATTTCTAGATGTGTGGGAAGACAGATGGAAAAAAAATTAATTACTGTTTCTAGTCCTACTATTTAAGTATTATGACAAATGTGAACTTCATGGAATAACATTTGTTATTTGTTATTATTAAGTTGTCCTCTGACAACTCAATACACTGGAATTTATTTTTGTTCTCAATTTTTTAAGCAATAATAAAATAATTCTTTTGTACCAAAACTTTCTGTATTGATTCTTGTTTCAAAAAGCTATTCTAGTTATGTCTACCGTGCTAAATTTTCTAATGAGCTGTCTAGTGCAGGCATGAAATTTAATGTAACCTGAGGGAAAATTCTGCTCTGATTTTGCCATTACCAATCCCAGTTTATGCATTAGACAGGTACCTGTTCTATTACCAGAGATACCACTAATATGAGTCAAGAGACCTACCATGCAGCTGTAAGAGGAAGAGTTTACTTGTAAATATAGAGTAAATATGTTTAAAATTGGTTTAAATCCCTGCTGTTAACAATGTTATTTCTATAAATGTGTAAAGGTAGATATAAATCTGCTTCTTTATCATTGAACAGACGTTTTTAAACCTCATGTTCTCCATGGACTGCAGGGGGAGCCCAGCAGATTGCCTCCAGTGAGCTTGCTGGAGTAACATGAAATTAATCTCACGCTAAGCCTCTCCACTCAGATAAACAGCAGGGAATACCCATTGCTGTCCAATTGACTTAATTGAATGATTTGTAGACTAGAAAACAGGCAAGAAAAAAAAGAAAGCCCTATTTTTATCCCAAGAATTAGATTTATTCTGCCTTGGATATGCAAATGGTTACACTAAAATAACAAAGAAAAGTGCCTAAAACTCTTCAGTGTTCATGGATCTGGTTGTTGTTATTCTCAATATTAGAATGATATATTTCCCCCAAAATATTTCGTTTTAGTTCATACAAGGAGACCTGGTTCTCTGGTCTCATATGTTGTCTCTCCTCTTCTTTAGACTCTCATGCTATCAGCATGTGCTGAGACTGTTTTTCCTCTTCCATATTTTTTCCATGCTTTCCTTATTCCGCTCCTTATTATTCACTTACACTGTGCCCTCTAGTGGTAAATTATGCATCCACATCCATATCCCATTTTCAGAGACCTTCCCCATGCACCCCGTGCATCCCATGCATCCTGTCTTCTCCTTTCTCCATGAGTCTTGCAGTCCTCAGGGTACATGTTATGTACATTGCAGTCCATTTGCTTGGAGATAATCGGAGCTTTTTAAAATATATCAAATTTAATTTTGCTGAAGGTAAAAGATAAAGGATATAATAAATTATATTCTAAAGAGAAAAATGTGTTTACTGGGGGAGATTTGCTCTCCTACACCTCTGGGTCTGGCTCATTAAAAACCCAGGCTCAGCACCTCATGCTTGATTTACAGGAATTCAGAAAGAAAAAAATCTATCCGTTAGATCAAACAGAGACTTCAGCCTGCCCATATCCAGGACTGTGCTCTGACCATCAGGACAGAAAGACCTGTTAGCCCTTCTGGGAGGATTGCTAGCTTGGACTGTTTTTCCTTTTTTTCCTCTTTGCTTTTAATTAAATAATTGCACTTCAATATAAAACTGGGAGTTTGCACAAAAGGAAGCAAATCCCAGAAATCCTTACACAGATTGAGGCAGAATAAAATTCTTTGAACTTCCTTCATAAACAAGTACAAGCAGTGATATGCTTAAAAATTGTACCCTCATCATTTTGCAAAAACTGTATTTTCAGACTGTAATGTGTTGGGCTGCCTGCCTCAGAAACAAAATACACCTCTTTGAGGAAAACTATCAGAAAATCAACATTTTGAAAGTATATACATTTAGCTAATGTTCTCATTTGGTGGGGTGTGAGTTTGCCATTGTACAAAACTCAGTTGTTCTCACAACAGGACCCTGCCAAGGGCTGCCTTTGCCACCGCTGCATGACTTGGAGGAGAGACGAAAGAGCCCATCACTTGGGTCCAGAATTTCAAGATGTATTTCACTTCAAATTTACAAAGCTGGGATTCAGCGGGATGTTCCAGTTCTTCCCCGAACCATGGAGAAGGGGGACACCTGGTGGCTACAGGCCGTTCTGACTTGTCAATGGTAACCTTTGGATCTGCTTCTGAAAAGAGGGATGCATGCAGAGAGGATGAGGCCAACTGAGGTTACCTATGAAAACTACCACTGGTTATGGGGACACCGACAGCAGAGGAGGACAGAATTCTAATTTTTAAATGTATCTAAATTATTATTAGCATTATGGCAGGCCCCTGCCCCACCAGGGACCTTGCTTTCTTTGTGTAGATATATAATGAAGAAGGCAGTTTCTGATTCAAAAGGCTTTCCAGTTAAGTGGGAAAGACACAAAGGATGAAGGGAAGGAGAGGCCCTTTTCTCTGGTTATCACATAAGGCACTAAAAGCTCAGAATATATGAGCAGCTTCCTCCCCACCACACACAATTTGCGGTAAAACCAGGAAATGAGCAATTTCTCTTAAATCCCTATCTCCAGCCTTAACCACAAAGGCTCTCCTCCTCCTCCTCCTTCTCCTCCTCTTAGCTTTACCCTTTCAAGTCCACCCTGCACTTTAGAGGATCGTGTTGCAGAAGTAATGAAGCAATATACATTATTTTTAAAGAACCGAGAAGTCTCAGGCACCACAAAAAACCTTTACAGACTAGAAGGACAACAACCTTAGAGGAAATGATGGTCTCAGGAATGGTGACTGTTTGCTCCACTGTGAAGAGATTGCTCTCTGAGTGTGATGCAGATGTACTTAAGACAGTCTTACTTTATCTGATTGCAAACCAGCTGTGCCTGGTGGAATATGGTTTTGCATTTCTCTTCCTCGGGATGCTTGTGGAGGAGATAGCCATCCCTCACTTGCACTGACCATTAGTGTGGTTGCTGAATCTTTTCTCTTCCAAGCTGTAGTGAACATTTGAGGTTCCGTATCAGTGGGAAAAAAAACCCACAAAGCCCGTGGATCTGTATTTGCAGCCCATGTAAAGCAACAGAACTCCAACTCTGTCGACAGACAAGGAGGACAAGGAGCCCTGGGGCTTGGCAGTGAGTCCATGTGCTCCTTCTCAGGTACTTGACACACAAAAAAGAGAGGAGAAGTCTCTGCTGCAACCTTCAGGCCTCTCTGAAGTGGGAGGGGAGAGGGAAGGGCAAGAGCATAGTTTTGAGAGACAGAAAAACCTCAACTCAGCTGCAGCTGTTACATGAAGTTCTTTGAGGTATCTGTGCTATTTTTATTATGCTTATTTGGGCTTTTTGATTCCTGGAAAGAACTGATATGCTCTTGCTTTAATTCACATTTGTTCAGCATTTTAAAGACTCCTCCTGTCAAAATAAATAACATCTCTTGAAACTAAAATGCTGAGCTTTACCCAGCTTTTCACCTTTTCCATGAAAAGAGGTTTTCCAGATTTACCACGAGGGGGAGGCAGCTGAAAAATTATGAGATGTGCATCCTTAGAACTCAGGTTTTTTATGAAAAACACCGGGACATCAACAAAAAGAGTGCAAGCACATCTGTTTTCAGCCTTAGAGAAAATATTAACCTTTTCATGTGTGTTATCAATTCATATCCTTGTAAGTAAGGTTTATTTTTTTATAAATCTTATTAACTGCAGTTAGAATAAAATTCAGCATTTCACCAGAGGAAGGAAATCTGCTAATGGAAATTATGCTCTTGCTTCTATATATGGAGTGAAATAACAGAAATTGCTTCTCCAGAATTAAAATCAACCCACAAACACATGCTGTATGATTCTTATGAAGCAGATAAAAAAATATTTTTAAATTTCAAGTGTGCTTATACTTCACACTGAATTACAAAATTCATACTTGTGTTTAAAAAGCAGCTGTTTTCTCTTTCTGATAGAATATTCTACAGACTCCAGATCTGTTTCCCTAACTAATTAATTTCCTGTGTGTCTGAAATAGAATTTTTAAGGACATAACTATCAAAACTTTACATGAAAAGTCTTTTAGTGACAACTGAGGACACCAAAAACCTTCCACTATTCACAGCATGATCAGACAAGGCAGAGAAAAAAGCCAGATGAGTCATAGAAAGGTCAAGTCCCTTCCCTGTGCTCTCCTGCAGAGCAGTAGCAGATCCAAAAATATGAGTGACTAGTAATGTATTTCTTGGATGAATTTTCTTGTTTAAGTGATGAAAATAAAAGGAGGTTTCTCAGTTTCTCTCTCTGATGACTGTACTTCACAGCCACGGAGAGTTCAAAGTCCAAGGTCAACGTGAGCATAGAGCTATGAAAAGCAGCTGGGGAACCCTTTGGGAACACTAATTATGAGCCTATGAGAAATAGTCTTCTCCCCTGTGTGAGACATGACTCTATCAAAGATTGGTATTCAATAGCAAGTCTTCAGAATAAGCCACCTTTGAGAGCTATAATGAATAACCTCGAAAGAAGCCCTTATAAAATCTTGAACATGCACAAGATACTAGCCAAGGGCTTAATAAAATACACAAGCCCCACATGCATAAAACAGGCAAAACAAACAGAAAGCTATGGCAACTCCAAACATAACAAGATGGACCTCATAGGGAGGAATTAACAGCAAATCTCTCAATAACTTGCCTTTTGTGGCCAGAGGTCTGCTATCTCCCCAGGGTATGAAGCACAGAGAAACCAAATTAAACTGTGGTTATCTGATGTCTCTAGTGAGATTCACTTCATCCCACGTCAGAGCTCAGTGGGGAGCTAAAGTCCAGGGCTGGGAGTCAGAAAGTCTGCGTTTGGTTCCCAGCTCTGCCACAGGTTTGCTGTGTAGCACTGGTCTACTTACTCAGCCTTTGTTTGCCTCAGTTTCCATGGCATAAAAAGTCAGGGATTGTGACAGCGTGGCAGCACAGGGCAATGTTGCAAAGCCCAGGGAGGGGCTGCTCACACACCCACCAGGTCAAGGGGGGTAACCACTGTGAAAAGTGCTAGTTTCTAGATGTTCAGCATCACGTATTTTTGAGTTGCTAGGATTCCTGGCAGGGAAGGACACCTTTCAGGACAGACTTACTCTACGGATGGTGGATTAAGTGATTGCTGGAAGATGTTGCATTTCTTAATTGCAGGGGGTTAGTGTGTCCAAATGCCAACCGGTGGGTCGAGGACAAACCACACAGCAGTACCCCATCCCAGGAGTTCGAGGCCACGTTGCGTAGCCCAGCACTAAGAGGGCTGGATGAGAGGCTGTGGTCCCTCAGTGCCCTGCTGAGCTGCTGACTGTGTTTTCCAGATATTAGTGACCATGAGTTGCTCAAGTTGCAGGAGCAGCCTGCTGGGCCACAAAAACTGGGACAGTATCATATGGCAGTGATGATAGGGAACAACTGTGCAACATTTGTAATAAATCACCACTGAAAAGGTATCTTCACCCCCACGGTTACACGACACCATCTGCAGCAGAGCCAACCCCAGACAATGCACATTTTATGCCTCCTGTGATCCCTACAGTTTAAAAATAGTGTCTCATGGCCCAGGGCAAACTCGGGTTCACGGAAAAGGAATCTTTGAAGAAATTCTGAGACCCCAGTGCAAATCTGTAATGTCACTTGGCAAGGTCTCATCCCATCAGATGCGGTTGTTTCCCATATTACCACAAAACAAAAATCCTGCATCCAGCCTGGTTTCTCAGGAAGCCAGTGGGAAGAAAGGGCTGCAGCCAAGGGCAAATGGAATGCAGTTGACTTGTAGGGACATGGGATAGCAGTGAGCTAGAACCTGGCACAACAGTGAGATTTTACCCAATTGAACTTCAAATCACATGGAGGGAAGTTAGCAGAGCCTCTCCAATGCAGAGAAGATAAGTCAATAAGCCTGCAAAAAATGACTGCCTCAAAAGGAGATATCTGTAATAAAAGTTAAATCCATTTTAAAAGAAAACAATTAACAATTAACATTATTGCAAATTCAATCCTTCCTAGTCTAGATATGTCACTAATAAAGCTGCCTCTGAGAGGTGTGATTCAAAGAGGTCCCCTCATCAGTCTCACCCTTTATTTGCTTCAAGAGTTGAATCACAGAATCTTAGAATGGTTTGGATTGAAAGAGACCTTAAAGATCAGGTAGTTCCAATCCCCTGCCATGGGAAGGGAGATCTTCCATTAGAAAGTGTCTTATGTTATGAATTATGAATCATATTACTAAACCTGTTGTTACAATTGCCACAGAAGGAAGTCACCAGGACCTCACATCTTACCTGGGCTCTGTGGTCAGAGCAACTACTGTGAAACCCAAGAGTCCACCTCTGAAGATACTGGGTGTACTGGTTATAGCAGCTGGAGGAGGTTCTATGATGACAAACCAAGATGACAGAGACCAAGGCAGTAGAAACTGATTTTCCCTTGCAGATAGATAAGGAAGTAAAACATATGGGCCAAACAATCTATGCTTACTCTGAAATAAGGTGAAATCAGCCAGGCAGGAGCTAGAATGGCTGTAGTGGAGATGTCTTTCTTGACTACAGATGAAATATGGAAAGGTCAGTGGATGCGACAGCCTTAGGAACACCATACTGATTCCTCTGGGCATTTTCTCTCTGCCAGATCTACAATTTGTACCTCCAAGTTCTTCACTTCCTACAAACCTTTAGAGGAAGAGTTGGAAGAAGCAAGTGAATAACTCATTTACAATGTTCTCATCATCCTCAACACAGGGCTATTACACAGACCTTACCTGGTTCAAAGCACTTCTAGTTTCTACAGCTTTGAGACTTAGATTCTTTCATGGAAGTATGAATTAAGGCTTGAATTTATCCCTTTGGAAAAAAAATGAATGAGTGAAGTAACTTCAGGGTTTTTTTCATTTAAGTAGGCGAAAGTACTTGCCATTGAAATAGGCAGTGGTTATATTGATTGTAATGCACAACTTGTGTCACAGGAGCTGCTTCCTTTTTATTTACAACATTAGTCACACCTCAGCTCCTGTGATCCTTCAGACCTGCTTTTTACCCTCTTGCTTTTTCACATGAGCTCTCATAGAACCTGTCTGCGGCCTTTGCTTTTGCAAGGTAATTTTTTGTGGCAATGGATTTGCCATATGCAGGATGGAAGAAGTCCTGTCAGAGATGGACTAGTGAAGAAAAAGAAGAAAACAGCTCATATGTTATAGAAACAGAAGGTTTTAATGTGGTTTAAACAGGTTTTAAAATGGTTTTTGCTTTTTGCAAAGTCATTGACTCCCTCTCCCTGACACCCCCCTGTGAAGGGCTATTGTCTCCCATACAGAGTGTCCTGGGAAGGTGTCCTGAGGTGTTTCTCATTGGTCCTTTGTTAACCCCTTCCTATTGGCTGTTGACCCTTTACCTGATGGTTTTTTTCTGTGTGACCCTGAAATTGTGATTGGTCCCCTTTGACCCTCCTAAAATCCTTATAAACCCCAACCCCACAATAAACTTCCTCTTTCATCCGTCCCTCCCTGGTGGTCTGTGTGCTCCTTGTGGGGTCGCTGGGCCACGTGCTGGGGCAGGGGGAAGGGCATTCACCTCGCAGGCCTGGAGGTCTCCCCCATCCCACTAATCCATCGTAATTTTTAGATGTTTCTAGGTTTCTGATGAAGATGTCATTTACATTTCACTTCTAGGAATACAACAGGAAAAAAATAGGAATACCATAAGATAAGACAATACAATAAGACAGTAGGAATACAGTAAGACAAGATAAGGAGGCTGGGAAGCTAGAAGTGACAGAAATTTATAAATAAGATATCTGGGTCATGACCCAGCAGAAAAGATCCCAGAGACCACAGGAATCTTCACAAATTGTTCAGTATGCATAACATAGCTCTGCACAGGGGACAATTCCCATAAATGACTTTGGCAGCTGAAATACATGTGAGGACCCGTCCTCCAGCCTTCAAGGCTCTCTCTGTTGTGTGCCACTTGCAGGTCTGTTTTCCGCTGTTTGATTTCATGTTTTTGAAGTTGTTTGAAATTTGCATGCAGAAAATCATTACAAGAGAATTGTATCAAGATGTGTTTTAATATACTTCATTCTTCCAGGCAGTCCTTCTGTCCACCTCCCAAGTCCCAGAATCATACTAAATACATAAATAAGAAACAGGGTTGTGAAATCACCTCCAGTGTAATGTAGCCCAGGCCCAGGCTCTAAAGAATGTGTTGTTCAGTCTGACCTACATCAGAAGGAAATGTAAAACCTGATTCCTGATATCTACACTATGGTGTGGGCAGTGAGCCAGTCTGAACACAACCCTGTCACTGCATCTTACAATCTCTTTGCAGAGTGGTAATGTTTTGATCTGCTTCCTGTAGAATTTGAGAGCTCTAAATAAAAGCCAATTGTACCAACGTTAATTTTTTCTTCATGGAAAGAGTCAGTATGTTAATTATGGTAAAGATAAAGATAACAGCATGGGGGGAAAAAAATCTGTGTTCTCTTAAATTATACCTCTAATATTTAGCCAAAACAATGTTCCTCCACAGTGTCTCACAGACTGCAATGAAATTACTACCGGAAGAAAATTGCCCCTACCATGACTGTGCTGCAGACACTTGTAAACTTTGAACAATGTTGACTATGAGTTTTACTGTTTCAGTTCTGAATTTTGCTGTTTCAGACAGAGTCAAGAAGTATCAGACGTCACACACAGAGCAGGTACTTACTGGAAACAAAAACTGTAAGACTTAACAGCAAATGGTTTCTAACTAAGAGTGAGGTTAAAATCTCAACATAAACTTCCTCCAGGTATTTATAAAATATTTATATCACCACTTGGAAACAAACCCAATTACATGTACCTAGTATGATGGTGCTTGTACTTATAGCTCTGGTGCAGTATAGATCAAGATAAAATACAATAATAATAGATCTCGTGTGGAATTAGCCTCCACACAAACACCTAGACCTCTTGTAGCTGGGATAGCACTTGTGCCTAACAAACAGCAGTTGAGACCATTCAGCCTCTGGGAGTTTGAGAGTTGCAAAGCCATTCAGATCCAGTGAGAAAACCACTGTCTTTTGCCCAACTCTTCATTTTTTTGGCCAACTAAAGAGCATTCCGGTTTTGGCCAAATTAAAACAAGGTGTTGATCCATTTGGGGAGTCCATACAACGTAGTTTCATACTGCCTTGCTTTACCATCCTAAATGCTATCATTGCTAGGACAGGTCACTGTTTTTATTGCAGTAAGGTGCAGATGCTCAATGGGTCTGACTCTGGCTTACACAAGGGTGCAAGGTGGCTGATGGCTTACACCCTGGCTTACACAGGCTGAGCGTGGCTGATGGCTCAGAGGTACCAGTCCTGATCAGCCACAGAGAGAGCAAAGGAGTACCAAGGGAGACTTGGGTCACCTGTGGGCTGGAGGAGCAGAAATATACTGCAACTTTATGGTATATAATGAAAAGCTGCACATCTTAGAAATAAAGAGTATTTGGCAGAAAACACGGGATTGTTATTTGGGAACATCAGAGGAGGACAATGACTGGCATATTCCAGCTGCTACAGTGAGGCAGCCAGTGATATACATGGCATACGCAAGCAGAAATATTTATATGAGTAAAGAATATAACTGATATTCCAGGTTTTAACTAGAATAGGGGTTTTTTTTGGAGGAACAGTATTTTATATGCATTTTTTTCTTAAACAGACATTTTTATTAAAGTTGAATTTGAGTTAGAGGAGCTATGAAGGAAATAGGAAAGGGGAATGCCTGCCTTAGAAGACAGTATTAGAAGTGTCTAGCTTAGCCTGAAGCAAACACTCATGGAGAAAAAACTATGATTACTCTCTATAAACACAGAAAAGTAGACCAAAAGTAGAGAAGAGAAAGAGCTAATAAACCAGAAAAGCTTTTTCAAGAGCACATGGGCACAGAGTGGCACTGACGAAGTTTCGCTGAAGTTTACAAAGGGACTCCTAATGGAGAAAGTCAGCAGTATGTTCCAGTTGGAAGGGAAAAACACCAAACCAAACTTATTTCTAGGACAGTGCTTGTTAAAGTCATCTGAACCTTCTGTTTTACTGCAGTGGCAAAGGGCTTGAGTGTGAGTTTGGATTACTTTACAGACCTAGACACTGGACAGTCTTACCAGAGGGAGCAGCTGCAGAATTTGTTGACCCCTGAATTTAAAGGGATGCCAAAATTGGTCTTTTACACCACCTGAGCCCCTTCAGAGATTGAGAGTGAGGTGCCAGCTTTGCTCTGGGACCACCAAACAGCAGATTCAGCCACCTATACACACACAATTGCAATTCAGTTTTCCTTCATGTAACCAGGGCAAGGGTGCTGCTCTCCTAAGTGGTCTATCTTAGCAATGAAAACATTTGTTTGGGAAGCACAATATTGGGTCCTGGTGGGAACTCACCCTGTCCCATGCTCAACTGGGTTAAGTACCACATGGCTCAGTCAGACAGAGAAAGCAAGAGGTCAGAAGTCTGTGGACAGAAGGAACCACTGGTCCTGTCCCTGCTCCCAGGGGTCTCTGTAGTGTTACCAGACATTGGATAAGATATGAGAATAGCTCTGGGAGCAGAGAGGAGAGGCCAGGCCACTTCCTTCGCAGCTAAATGCCCTCTGCCCTGGACTAAAAAGTTATGTTTGTGCTCTTCCTCTCCTACAACACATCCTGAATTTTTTCCTCCAGTTTTCCCAAGACCAGTGCAGCTTGCTCAGTACAGAATAGTCTAGAGCTGGTGACTAAGAAGCTGCTGTTTGAGGGGAGCCATGGTTTTGAATGATGGACAACTGTTGCAATCACCAAGGTATGAGAAGTGAACCAGCCCTAGCTGGACGTATAGCCTTAGGCTACTCCTATTTGCTAGCTGACAAAGCTGTAAACAGCTTTCTTCAAGAGTTGTAAGCCTCTAGCTCAGACCTTATAAAGATCAAACAAATTTTGCCTGTGCCTAGTCTTAAATATCCAGCTTAAAATGAGGTACTTTCCCTTTTAGGCAATTCCCAGTTTTTAACCTAAGGAAGCAATAAAAGGACCAAAAAAACTTCCCAGATAAGGTCCATCTCCTTTTCTTTTCAATCTCAGCTTAATTTCTGGGAACAGACTGCAATGACTGCCTCTCTAAAGTGTCACTGCTACTCAGCTTTAACCCCCGCGTCTGCCCAACTCCCACTTCAGTGAACAAAATGTGAAAAACACCCCTCTTCTTTTCCTCTCAAAATACTACAGGTTTTGGGGCAAATAATTCTGATATGTGGCTACAGTTGTACATACAAAATGATGAGCTAAATAAATCATAAGCCTGGAAAACAACACCACTAAGAACCATTAGTCATACTTTATGATACTTTTATTTTTAAAACTGACAAGCAGAACAGGCAACACAGCTCCCAATACATGAAAGGAGATTACATGCTGTAACATTTAACTTCAAACAACATAACACAAATAGATTTTTGATCTGCATGATTGTTTAAGCCAGTGTCAGTGTTTCCAAACTTTTAGAGTAATGGGACCACCATTAGTGCTAAGACCTTCTTGTGGACCACCATGTACCAGTTATCATCAAACTTTTAATTGAAAACACGACTGAAAGATGTTCAGTTTGGTTCTGCAGCCCAGCTGTGGACCACTTACCATAAGCTCATGGACCACCAGTAGTCTGCAAACCACAATTTGGTAATTATCTGTCCAAGTGACTCAAGGCTGGAAATGTACTAGAAAAAGCAATGGAGGGGTACTAATGTCATTACAAAGATATTACACATAACTAACCATATGGATACAGAGCTCTTTATACCACCCGCAGCTTTCCATGTGGGAACACTCTTCCAGCTCCTGATTGTCTTGCTAATGTCTCCCATAGAGTGTATTTTTGCAGCATATCCTGGGATTTGTTTATATGCATGAGCTTTGTGCCACAGCCAGTAGCTACAATTAAGGCATAATTATAAGTGGTAGGGCAGGGAGGAAAACTTGTCTACCAGTAAATTTCACAATCCATGGTTCTTCTACATCTCATAAAATAGTTTAATTGCGCTCCTTCTTGTTTGCCTCATTGTTTAACTAGTTATGGGCCTGAACTGTTTTTTTAAAATCCCCAGGTCTTGTGGGTCTGTATTTTAAGGCCTAGTTCTTCTCCTCACTTAGAGGAGGTGAAGCAGTGCAAACCAGAAATCGCCAGCCACAAATGACTACTTCGAGTCTTGCCCAAATACAGTTTTCTTATATGTTTTGGGCGTCCTTGAATTCTTGGTTTATGTTTCTAGGTTCATCCAAACTCTAATTACACATTGATCTTTGAATAGCAGATACTTGTTTAACCTGCCATAATACAGGTACACACACGTACTCACATACACAGAGGATTTATCTACAGGACAGTGAGGTGTTGTGCAGAAATGACTTAGCTATCTATAAATGACCTTGCTGAGGACTATACAGCACTGCACAGAGCCATGCTCAGAAACCTGGCAGACCTTAAAAGCCAGCCTTTTCTTTCCTGATGTTGGTGGGTACCACAAGGTAGAAAAGCCCAAGTTCCCTCTAAACAAGCTTACTCAGATAGTACAGATAGTGTAGCCATGACCCCATGGAGCAGTGTAGGTGTATTGTATGGGGAATATTCTTTAATACTAACATACTTGAGGCTTCCATGGTGCCTTTGGAAAGGAAAATTCACATTCAGTCCTTACTCTCTCGCAGAGAGATAAATAAGCATCGGGAAGATGTAAACTCCCCAGGGCAGCAACAGGCTAAGATTATTCAAAGACTTTGGTCTTTGGGAAGAAAGGAAGATTTCAAGCTACCAGAACAAGTAAGTGGGCCTCTTTGGAGCTCCTTGACCATCCCTAAGGTGAACCTTTGCAAATGCATTTAAAAGCTCAGAAGACATTTTATGCAAAATTCATCTTTGGCACTTTCTGCCTTGGACTAGGTAAGGTTCTTTGGACAGTATTTGTGCCTGCTTGGGAAGCAAACAGCACATTATCATTTGGATACAGAAAGGTTGGGTTGGTTGTTCTAAATTGCACAGAAAATCAGTGGCAGGGCCAACAACCAAGGCGAGGAGTGATGATCACATGTTCTGTTCTCTTCGCCCTGTGCCTCCTTCCCAGTGCTGCAAAAGGCATCCCATTTAGGCAAACACAGAGAGGGAGGGAGCAAGGAAGAATAAGATTAAAAGCTCTGGAAAAGAAGTTGCAGAGAGGAAGATGCTGCATACCACCCCTAAAAAACTGTTTGACACGTGGAAACAGCAACAGTTCTCCCAGGCCAAGCCTGTGGAGACAAATCTCTTGTGCAACATTAGTGAAGGAAAGACACAAAGTTACTTCAAAAACGGATTTGAGCCAGTAAACCAACACATTTTTGCCGGGACGTAGCAGAACTTGTCTTATTCTTCTTTATCCTTGACCTTTTATTGGGGAAAAAAAATGAAAGTAGAGCTGAGCAAATTTGTACTCTGGGAAAAAATATATCAGCAGCACATGGCTTCATGAAACAGAAAAGCCATAGAGATTTGGGGTTTTTATACAAGGAATATCATGTAGGTATACTTGGTTTACACAAACACTGTGCTGATGCTAACGCTTGCTCATGGCACCCCACTGTGATGTGCTGTTCCAACACTGCTCAGCCTCTGTGGCTGAGAAATGAATGTGACATTTAATGAAACAATCCTAAGTCCCTCCAGAGGAAAAAAAAATAATGTTTTTTGCTTCCAGTGCTTCAAAGCACATGTGAACTTAATGATGCTCAGAGAATACACAAGCCCCACTTCCATGCTTGGAACCAGCCTGTGAGAAGCTGCTGGTTCAGACAGTGAGCTTTGTCAGCACACGTGACACATCATAGGAGTTTGTGCCTCACTACACACCAGCTCCCACAACTGGGCTGGCATACCTCCACTGGGGTGCTGAGGGCAAGGCAGCCCAGATGGCTCTGTGCCCTTCTGAAGCCTTGCAGCTCTCCAGGAGGAGATAGCCAGCTCTTATCTTCCTGACAGGGGTATACATGTGAACTGGTATTTAAACATTTTTTTATTTTTTCATCTTTCTCACAGGCTGTTTTTGGAATCTGAAAGCTTATGGGTCTGAAATAATCCAAGGTCTGTTTTACTCATGATACCTCAGATCCTGATTGGAGGAAGTACAGCAAGAAGACCAGACCTAATCTCATTTTATTTCACCCTGAAAGCTCCTTGAGGAATTCAAAAAGCCTGTGAAAACCCAAAAACAAATGGAGACAGAAAAAAGAAAAAGCCACAAACAAAGAAAGCCAGCTTTATTTGGGTTTCCCCTAAACACATGTTTCTCAACTGCACAGCACTGCTCACTGAGATGATATTTCCTCAGATATCTTATGACTCACTGAGCTGCATAAACTATGTTTGCCTTTTGCTAGGGCACTAAGTTTAGTTCATCTCTATCCCCTTGCATTCTTCTCCTTATTTACTTGTCCCAACTTCCTGACCTTCCCGAACTTCTTCCATCTCTGACTATGCCCATCATGACATTCCAGGATAACAAGACTTACAAGACAGTTTTTTGCCATGTTTCAGGGCAGGTTTTGGATGCATGTGTTCACTTGCTTTTCCAAAAGAAAGTGTATGTTTCTGTTCCATTACCAAAGTCAAGTAAAATGTACTGATCTTGTTCTTGACAATACAAAGCAAATGATCCCACTGTTGTTTTCATCCTCCCACTAAGCCTGTTACTACCCACTTTATAATGCAAACTTCTCATGTTCCAGTGCATTTCATGGACATATGTGAAACTGCATTATTAGTGCATTAGAAAGTCATATGTCCATAAAGTGGCAGTGGCATCACCCTGTTACAGAACATATGAACGTTCAGCTGTTGAAAAAAGGACTATTTAGAGGGAGGCAGATAAGAAGTAGTCTGCAAATGCTGATACTTTCACAAGTTTCTTTCTTCCAACCTGTCCCAGCAGCTGATTCAGTGTATGTTGGGATCTCCTCACACTTTCTCCTCCACAACCAGTGCCTCTGAGGCCTGCCACAAATTTTCACAGTACTTTCCTCTTGAATTAGTTTTAATTCAGACAAAAAAAAGTCCATTTCAGAAGAAGTGGATTGAATTCCCAAGATGTAGTTAGGTTTTGCTCCACCAGGGAGCTAACAAGGAACTCTTAAAGTCTCTGTGTGGGACTTACTGACCCCATCAGTGTAGATGTATCTTCAGATACATCTTCTGCCCCTAACACTAGAACAATATCAAGGGATAGCATATTGACCTGAGTCCCCATCTCCTCCTGCTCCCTGTGGCACAGCAAGCTGTGAGGCAGGGAAATACCAATCACCACTCCACAGGAGAACTGAAAAGCAAAGGCCATCTTTGAGACCTCTCATAGGAGTCTCCAGTCTAGGCCAAGAGACATCTGTCCTGAAGTCCAAAATCCCAGTTTGGGTAACTCCTTGAGTCAGCGACTTTCCTGGTCAATGAGGGAGCTGCCCAGGCTCTGCTGCTTCACACCTCAGAGCTCTACTTGCTCAACACCAAGTCAATAAGCTCCTACTTAAACTCTAATGGGACTCAAAAATTTTCCTGAAAAGGACGGCTCTTTCTGAGGTCTTTCAGCATGGACATCTGGGCTCTGGTGCTCACCAGAAGGATAGGCCTGACCCAAAAATGAAGCTGAGGGCATTTTTTCTGGAGAAGCAGCTGGAGCACTGGGTGCATTTTTTCTGGAGAAGCAGCTGGAGCACTGGGTGCATTTTTTCTGGAGAAGCAGCTGGAGCACTGGGTGCTTTGTCTAGAGGACAAAGCATGTGTCCAGGAAGTAGGAGCTGAGGCTGTGGACCTTCCTTCAACCTGAAGTGATGCATCATCAGTCTTCAATTAACTGATCAGGAAATGAGGGCAGTCTGTTCTTCACAGAATCTAAACCAGTGGCCTAAATGGGAAAGGTTCTTTTTCTCCTGCCAAAACTACTTTTTTTCCCCCATCCTTGAGTTTTCATATTAATTTCATATCAACTCTTTCTCAAAAAAACCCCAACATTCTGTTTTAATATTTAGAGGTTTAAAAAGGAGGGGTATAGCTAAGTGTACTAAAGAATAAAAGCCTAAAACATTCAAGTGATGAGAAATAGCAGTAAGCTCCAGATGATTTTTTTTCTAATAAAAAACGAAAGATCCCAAGGAGGCTGGAATCAAAACAATGTACCACTGTCTTGCCTTTTATCTTATGCAGAAAATAAAGGCAAATATAAAAAAACAGTCTGATATAGCAATAATTAAAGAGAATTTGTGCAAACTGTAATGTACCGCCATGTAAAATCAAGAAGTGCCTAGTCCAGTGAATGTTTTGACATCTGGAAATCAGTTTTCTTTCTATATTATTAAAAAATTTGCAATGTTTACATGGAAAAAAATTCAAATAGTCATTCTGGAATCGTAAGATATTTCTTTTCAACACAATTATTTTGCTTCATTTGATTAACAATGACATACCACATTTTATGAACAGGGAGTCAATGTTAAAGCAGTCTTTTTTAAACTAGAAAGTGAAACATTTCCTTCGAAGAAAGATAAGCACTACATTTCAAGCTTTATTTAAATGGTTTAATTTCTATTTCTCCAAAGCAACATTTTTTCAAAATGATCACTTTCTCAGGGGAGACTTTTGATTTTGAAATTTGGAAAAACAGAAAAAAGTTTTTCACTGGAAAGGTTTTGATCCGCTCTCCTGATTTACTTAAGGCAGACAGAGGCACACCACTCACACTAAACAGCCGTACAAACCTACCAAGGTTAAAACACGTCACCACATGTGCTGCCTCCCATGTATTAAATTGCATAAATATCCTCCCATGTATTAAATTGCATAAATATCCTTCAACCCACGTTTTCAAGAGATGCTGGTGCAGCTGAATGACCACCTCTAGGAGTCATTCTTTAGGCTGGACCCACCAAAAAATTGTGGGCTGCGGCTACAGGGCAGCTGGTCCCCAGGCTGCCCCCATTACCTGGCGTTTGTCCGCACCTCATGTCTCACCTTAGGTCTGTGGCAGCCCAAGCCACAGGGGAGGACCTTGACCAAGGACCCAGCACTCCCTGCCTTTCCCAGAAATAGCAATGGTGGCCTACCTCCTCGTGCCTGGCAGAGAAGTTCAGCAGCCCTTGCTACTGCCAAAGTGGCTCAGTCACCAGTCAGAAACTCAAAAGCCATGATTCAACCCCTGCAGCTGCTGTGGTTAAAAAAAAAAAATCTTAATTACACAGGAAAATGTGCTTGAAATCATGATTTACATTGGTTCAGTTCACCCCTGCCTGAAACCAGAGTAAACTGGGCAAAAGGAAATCACAGCTCATAGTCAGTTTTGCACATCTGCACCAGCCTTATCAAGATGTGGGGCCATTTGGTGACTGGGAACCAAAGGCTTTTTCTGAAACAGAGAGAGTCATAACCAAGAAATTTCTTAAACTACACAGATTTTTTTTCACAGTTCCCTTTGTTGTGGTTTGTATTAGTTGTTGTTTTTCTAACCCCCTCTCTAAGAAGCTACTGCTGCTGCTACCTGTGTTAGCAAGCACTGAAGATTTCCCTAACATATGCTCCAATTATTTTTTTTAACTTGTTGTAGGTAGCTATGTCCAGAAACTTGAAACCAAGAACAAACTCTGAGACAGATCAACTTGCAACTATTACAACAATTACCCTTGCTCTGTAATTATGTTTAAACCATACAAATTAATCTTTGCAAATGTAGGATACATTGCTTCAGCAGCTGTGTTTTGAAGACATGGTGGATTTCTTACTGCAAGCAGAGTGGAAATTACTTTCATCGTACTGTTTGGAAAAAATAGTCAAACCTCAGGGATTACTAATGATGTGTAAATAAACCAAAGTTAGCATTCTGGGGAAGGAGTAGACAGTAGCAGTGCTTGAGATCCGATGTGGTGACCCAGGCAACGATACTGATCAATGCCTTCCTGGAGGAGGAAAAATTAGAGAGTGTAGAATTAGAGGCACCATTCAGCTTAAAATGAATAGAGCCTTAAGCTAAACAGAAGGGAACAACCTTATAAGATCATAAAAGGGCTTTTTGTTCACCCTGTACTATACCTCCTTTCATTGTGCAAGGCTGTTATCATCTTTCATTAGTGGCCCTTTAGGCATAAAATTTTTATCCCATGAAACATGAAGATTTTTATGGACCAAATTAAGACTATTAAATTAAAATCCTGGATGCTTAGTAATGAAATATGGCTGAGGAGAGAAGTCTGAAAGCACACAAGAAACAATCAAATCCCTTGGCAAAAAGAATAAGCAAATAAATACTTTGTGGCTGGGTGAATGTTATGCTGTGTTAGCCTTCCGGAACATAAGATCAAGATGGGCATAGGAGAGCAAATTTAAATTCTTTTCTAACTCAGAGTCAACCACATTGAGCTCTAGATTGGGGTCTCATCTTTTCTTTCAAAACATGTCAATTTATTTTACTGAAATATTCACTACTTCTGGAACACAAGACAAGTAACCACAACTACTAAGCTGGGGAATTGCTTCCTCTCACGGCAGGAATCCTGTAGGATCTCTGTGTTGGGAACAGCATCAGCAGGAGCACAGGAGACATTGCAGAGTGGTCTGCCCATTCCTTGAAGGCTGTTGCATGTGCCTGGAGAGAGGCATTTATACAGAGGAGTTACAGACCTCCTCAAGGGGAAGAGTGAACTGAACGTTGGTCCTCACAACCTCTGCAATTGTATTCACCACCAATTCGTGGGGACAGGCCCCCATACTGCCCCCTTTCCTGCCTCATGTGAGTGTGTCCTTCCAGACCACACTTTCTGTGGTTCCCCTTTGTGATAGATGATCAAAAGGGGGATAAGAAGAAGATTCAGCCCCAAAATCAAATCGTGTCAATGGATTAAAGCATCACAATAATAATCACTTTGGTGAGTCTCATGGCACGCCCTGCTCTCCTGCAGCAAAGGGCTGTGCAAAGTTGGAGCTCTCCTATGAAAAGGAACAACTCACAATTTCACAATTGCTCTTCTACTTTGTCCATAACAAGGCAAGAAGAAATTAGAATTTGGTTTTCATCACAAATCTTCCACTCTTCTCTCAGCACTACTTACTGGCAATGGAAAAAAGGCAGGGGGAAGGGTATTTCTTTCTCTCTTGACCATGGTAGAGAGCATCAAGAAAAACCTTCCATTTGAGAAGGAAGGAGGAGAGTCCCCAAAGATAAGTAGGAAAATACATTGTAAGGGACTAGAGAGCACACTGTTCTTGCAGGAATAGGCATGTAACAACACCTAAAGAAACTATTAGTTAAATACAGCACCCAACTGGAGGCAGTACTGGCATTAGGCTTGTCTTGACAGTTAAAAAGGAAGGAATCAGAGAGGCTGGTTTGCTTTAATTGCATGTAACCAGAATGAAATCCACACCAGCAATTCTATGTACCTAGTGCTTTCAAGAAGTCAAATTACACAAAGCTGAAAACAATTATGAGCCAAATTATTTCAGAGAAAGAATTCAAACAAGAAAAATGTCAGTGATAATTGGGAACTATTTAAACACAATTTACAAAGTGCCCCAAAAGGCGCATTCTCAAATTGCACAAAAAAGGTCAAGTGGAGTTAAAAACAAAACCAAACCAAAACAAAACAGAAGCACAAGCTTGCTTAGAGAGGAAATTAAATCAGCTTTTGTAAAAGCCTCCACAAACAATCCCCCTCCACAATTCTCTCAACAACAAAATATAAAACAAACAAAACCCACATAACTCATCATTAATAAGGAAGGAACTGCTGATAACAACTGTGTATCAGATATCAGCAAAGGTAGGTGATGGGAAACAATGGGATACAAAAGGGGGTTTATGGCCACTGGAATGACAGTAGGAAGGGTCTTAAGCATATCAGAGGAAAAGGCCTCCTACGAGCAGTAATTATTCACTGTTAGATGGTAAAAGTGGGAGAATCATAGAATCACAGTTCTAGGATTTCTTGCTTCTTTGTTTTTCCATTTGGAGGAAAAGAAAATTTTTAGTTCTGTGCTGTGCTGATTGGGGCCCTGGTGAAATGCAATCATGAAAAAGGGTATGAAAAATAGACCTAAATGAAGTGGCAAGCCCACATCACTTTCAATCAAATGTCTCACCCAGGAGTTAAGTTTTTAAACAGTGATTTTCAGTTTTTGAGAGTATCAAGAAACATACAGGACAATAAGAAGATTTAAATTTGGCCAATTTTCAGAGGAGATGACCAAGGACAATTGAAGGAACTACAGATTTATCTGCCTGGCACTGAGTACAGGCAAAATAACAGAGTAGCTGTGATGGGACTGAGTGAGTAGAGAACTGGGAGTGAAGGGCAGGCAAGAAACACAGTTGGTGGCAAGAGATATATGAAAAATAGATGTTGCTAAACAAACACATATCTTCTTTCTATTGAGTTTACCAATGTTGTTGATAAAGGTCATAACATTGTCACTGTGTACTTACATCTCCATAAGGAAATTTTGATTTAGAACTGAAGAATAGGGGGAAAGTAATGCAACAGTAGAAATTCAATCTGTTGCATTCTAAATATGTTTAGAAATACTGATCCAAAGGCACACTGCCAAGTGCCTCTGAGGCAGGCAGCAGGATCCATGGGGACAGTGCATGTCAGGTAAGGTGTGAAGATGGACCTCTCCTGGCTGTGTGTACAGCTCTGTCTTGGCACAGACTCCAGGTTAGGCATACAGTGTCCCTGGGGTCTCAGAGGATGAATGTTAGGAGGAAGAGGCTGCACTGTCATCTGTGCAGGGTGATGGAGATGCTCTGTAGGTGATTCCTCTCCCATGATGCAGATTTGTCCACCTCTATGCACCATACCTACAGCAGCATAGACTGTGTGCTGAGTTACAAAGCTGTTCTCTGAACATCTCGAGAGCGCCAAAAAGCAACACAAGTATGACCTACCCAAGGCCATATGTGTTAAACTCTGAACCCAGGTCTCTGAATTGTATGTCAATGCCTGATCTCCACAGCTGGTAGCAGTGGATCAGGCAGAAATGGACAGTGTAAGTGGGGCTAGCACAAAATGTCCTTCACCCTTCATGTCCATCTCCCACAGTCCCCAACTTGGCAGGGCCTAGGACCTTACACAGGCACCCAAGCTCTTGGGTTTTGTAGGCTTTTTGCCAGTTCATTTAGCCTCTAATGCAGCCTTACACCCCACCCTTGAAAGACTATTGACATCAGTGCTGGTGCTTGCTGGAAATACTGCCCTATTGCATCTTTAAAGTGACTGCAAAGTCCAGACTTCTACGCTAACTTGATCCATGGCATTTACAATGACTTCCAAGAAGTCAGGCCATGAGAATAGTGGTTTTAAATTGCTGTGACAGATGGTATATATTTGGATCACAGCTGGTTGAATGTGAATATATTACATTCTTTTGAAAGGGTTTGGCTGAACAACAGAAAGAAACACTCATCCTGGCTGCTGCACTGTGGGTCAGGCAGAGTCACTTTGGGGAAAGCAGATGGCATCTCCAAAAATCCTAGGAAGGGGAGAAAACTGTAGGCAGGAGTATGTGGTGAACAGAGGGAATGTCCTTCTTTTGGCAAAGCAGGAGCCCTTCAACAGAACCAAAAGTGGGACATGCAGCAAGATGCTTTTCCCAGATGCTGTGAGGTGATTGGGATGGCTGGATGCAGTTGAAGAAGCTGGTACATGTGGCAGGACTGAGCCCAGGCTTGAAGGGAAGGACCATTGTGTCCATAAGGACACAATGAGCAAGAGTGAGATTCGTTCACAGACTTCTTTAATTTAATCCTGAATTTCCTTGAAGTTTTCTTGTCATAATTTCTCTTCCAGTAAAGCCTAGCCATGGAGTTCACAAGCTCCTCTGGCATCTGGGTGTGCTCACTTTCAGGAAAAAGCACAGACCCTCTCAAGAGCACTGGGTATCATCTGCTCTTCTGGCAGCCAACATCACTAAGAACCAAGGCTCAAACCCAGACCAAGGGCTTTTCATCCATTGTTGCATTTCCACCCTCTCCAGACTAGTTTTTTGCATTGAATATTATTCATAGAGGAGAAAAAAAAAGTACCACCCAGTTCTATGGGAAGCCTTAAAATAATATTTTCATGGCATATCCTCCTCAGGAACAAGAACAAAACCAAAACAAAACACTAAGAAAAAAAAAAAAAGAACAACTGAAGGAGTATTAAGATAGTTGCTGGCTAGAAAAGGAAGAAATGCAACCACAGACACGTTTCTACAAAACAGGGCTTTACTGCCTGTTTCTGCCACATTTAAGGGACAGCCCAGAGAGGAAATACTGGGAAATGAGCAGGATGTTGGACACTATGATCTTAAAGGTCTTTTCCAATTCTGTGATTGTGTGACCCCTGCAATGAGAATCTGAGGCTGTGGTTGAGGCTGCATCTGGCTGGAGCCCCTGCCCTGACTTTTCACTGCAGAAATGCCCTCAGTCAATAATGGCCCCAAACTGTGGATTTCATACAGACTGGATGCAAGGTCCGTTTTTCATTTTGTATAGAAGATGGCATTTCCAAATTGTGGTACAAGTATTTGTAGAGATAATTTGCAAACATGTACCCGAGCATGGTTTGATCCTCCCTACCTTAGTGCCCAGCTGGTCTGGGATCTGGGGCTGCTCCTGCCACTGCCACCCCAGCTGAGGCACATGAGCCAGCTCCAATGGGAACCCTCAGAAAGTAGTGGAGCAAACTGCTCAGAGGGGCATGCAAGGTCTGGAAACAAGAGGGTCTGGAAATATAGCCCTATTTCTATATATTTCTACACAGAAGTAGAGACTGGACAAAAGCTCACCGAGCTTTTATTTGCAACCACTGTGTTGCTCAAGGAGTTATGCTTCTGGTGGGGTCCACTGCATGGGCTTCCCTCGCCTCTTGGGATTTTCTTCACTTAATCACAGAATCATAGAATCAGCTGGGTTGGAAGGGACCTCCGAGATCATCAAGTCCAACCCTTGATCCACTACCACTGCAGTTACTAGACCATGGCACTAAGTGCCACATCCAGTCTCTTTTTAAAAATCTCCAGGGATGGAGAATCCACTACTTCCCTGGCCAGCCCATTCCAATGTCTGACCACTCTCTCTGTAAAGAAATTCTTTCTAATATCTAACCTAAACCTCCCCTGGCACAACTTGAGACCATGCCCTCTTGTCTTCTTATGACTCGTCTCTTCTATGAGCTCCCTCATCTCAACCTCTTACCCTGCCAAGGTGACCACAACAGCATTTCTCAGAGAAAGACAAAGAGATGGGAGAGCAAAGTAGTTGGACTCTCTTTGGAAACTATTCTGACATGATTCCAGGTTTAAATCCTATGCAGGCATACAGTTATTTCTCACACTAACAGTTATTTCAAGGAACATTACTAATGAAAATTTATTACTTTAAAATATGCCTTGCACAGCTTAAGAAAATTTTAGCTGGGAGACTTTCTCTACTAAAAAATTCAGAAAAAACTAAGGATTTTAATGTCCTGAATTAATTTTTTAAGATGAGGGGAAAAAAGGATGTGATTTTATCCTCCTAAAAAGAAAAAACAAAAAAGAAAGTGAAAAACAAAAACCATGAGCTGCTACTTGATTTTTCATGCTCTGAAGTCATCTTATTTTCTTAACACATCAGCTTTACTGATATATTTGAACAGATTTAACACAAATGGCTGGAGCTGCATATGTAAAACAGGTTAACAGGTATATGAAAAAATGCCAGCTTGATATTTATATCTTTTGCCTAGATGCTACTTAACATTTTACAACTTTAATACCTCTTACACGTGTATTTTATCTTTTATCTCATGGGAAACAGAGATTTTAATTCAACATTTAAAGATTATTTAAGAACTATTTTGAGTGTTAAGTGCTTAAAAATCTTCCATGACTCAACATTTAAAGTTTCATTTATACTAAGAAGAAATCAGTTGAGATGAATGTACCACTTAAAATACGGGAAGAAATCATATTTTGAAAACCATTTGCAAGTGAATTGTGTGGGTTTAGAGTAGTTAAAGAGGTTCTTTAACAAGCTTTGAAACTTGTGAGCTAAACCAGCACCAGCACAAACACCACAGCGCAATCAGCAGGAAATATCAAGATAGAACTTACTTTGCAGAAACATTTTTCTCAACTCCCTGAACCTCGGGCCAAGGCACTTTTCCTAATCAAAATAAAAGACAATTTTTATATTTTCCAATAATTTATAATTTATAATACCAAACATCCCATCAGCAAAGATTTCTTGTTTTGTTTGTTTTTTACTGAAAGCTCATTACCTGGTAGGCCATGAACTACTAAACTCACTACACACTAATCACTGCGGTTTTGCAGGCACTCTTAAAGATATATCACTATTTTCTCATTTCCTTTTTTTGCTATTTTGCATGATCAACGAATACGAGAATTTACTGCAGGTGAGCATACTAAAAACAACAAAATAAACAAAAAAGAGGCCCTTTAAACCCATGCATTTTGGATTAAACTTAAGCTAAAGGAGAAAAACATTATATTCCAGCATGCAGAAGCTATACAGAAATGTAATGGACAAGTACATTTATTCATATAATTTGTAGATGACAGACATAATACTTACTTATAAAGATCAAGGTTGTTTTCAACTATACTTTCCTGGAAAATCAATCAACATTATTTTTAGCACAGGTTAGGAACTGGAGTAATGATTGAGTGATTTGCCAAGGACATGGTTAGACAGACTTGGAAAACTGGAAACAGTGATTTCTTTCCAAAGGGAATATGTATAAGTCACAGCTGGAATCGCTATGTAGAAGAGTTCAGTTTTATAACTCATGGTGTAAGAGATCAAACAGATTTGAATACAAAGCCTCCTATTACTATGGTAACAGGAATTATCTTAGAGCAGACTTCAGTCAGTTCTGGGACCTACACTGGGATTGCAGTAGGATAGAGCAGACAAGCCAAAAGATATGAAAGGATTCACAGCTTATAAATATTTTTTACTACACCTCAATGTACTTCTTCTCCAAAGTAAAACCCAATGTTGAAAAACACTTTACAGTTTTCACACATGATCAAGGCCCCTCAAAAATCAAAGGGATTTAAGAATACAGATGTGAACTAAGCACACACTTAAGTATCCTGCTGGATCACACGCAGACACAGATTTGATACGACTGATTGAATCCACATTCCAATTACAGGCATATGTTTAAAGCCAAGGCTGCCACATGGTAGAAATATATCCATAGTACAAAACCCCAGTATTTTGGTGAAGATTTGTTCTGTGAAGGGTTAGATGTCTATACAAAAGAGTTAGGAAAGACAGAGATGATAAGAAGAGTTTTCTCCTTAGCTAGCTACTGGCTTTATCCAGAAAAATATTTTTTAATTTCATTTTAGTTAGAGCTACCTTAAGGCCATGTTTCATCCTCTATTTTCAGCTGGGAAGTTTGTCTAGGCAACTTCTGTACTACTTGGTCACTGCTGCCCCTCAGTTCTGGCTTTCAGAGGCTCTGGATGCAGCTCTGGTTCCAGCAAAGGGTAGAAGAGCCATGCTCATCCTGTGCATCTGGTCTGTGACCTGGGATGTACTGGGGTGCTGCACTGATAGCTTTGGCATGTTCAGAGCGTGTTTGTAAATGGCTTGACAAAGTTCTACCTAGATAGAGAGCACAAAAAATAATTTACAGTGGAGAGTCATGATCTAAAGATAATTCAGCATAAGACCAGGATGAAAGGCAGAAAGAGATTAAGCACATTTCAGAGGGAAAAAATGTTTTTTACATTACAAATGGAGGGTATCAAAAAAAACACAGATGAATTAGATAATAGTAGGAGCTTTTTCATTGAAATGTTAAGCACATTTTGAAGAAGAGATCCTGCGTTCACTGATACTTGCAGTGAAGTGCTGCAAAAATGCCTTCTTCTGTTCTTCTGGTCTTGAAAATATACCCATTGAAAAGGTAAAAACAGTTAACAGGAAAAAATGGCATTGGCTAAAATGGGCTTGTGAGAGCTCAGTGAAAGGATCTTCAGCTAGAAGCAAGGTGTAACAGCAAGGAAAATGTTTGGTGCAGAAAAATATCCCAAGAAGGAAGTCTTTGGGAAAGGGAAATAGACTGCCAGTGAAGTGTTAAACCTCTTGGGTCAGTTAAAGTGAAGTGAGAACACACTGCAGGGAACATTTGCACAGGTAAGAATAAGATCATCTAACAAGGATTTTCCATTAATAGCGTGTGGTGCAGTGGAAGATGCTGAAATTGCATTCCTATCAGGCCCACCACCCTTCAAGGCAGGTTGTTTTCTTTCAGAAAAATGTCATATACAGGACATACGAAAGTGCACAGATACCAAAACATATACCCAGCATCTTCTGCTTCCTCCTGACTAGGAGGTCTGTGATCCAGCAGTTGATGCATCTGTGAAGGTCCTCACCCAAAGAAAACATCATCACCAGGTGGACCATCATTTATATTTATGGCACTTGTGGGACCCAGATTTTTCAGACCCAATGATTATGTGAATTGAAATATGTACACAGACAAAAAGGTTGTTGAAGGTAGAAGATGACAAAAATGAAGCAATCACATTACCAGGCCAGAAATATTTGGCACTCTGGAGAAGAGTGTATTTTTCATACACAGAGCACTCGAGCAGTTGCAATAAACAAATATCCGGCCTTAGGCAGCTCCTGAAATGCTTTGCTGAACAGAGCTGTGCAGTGTCAGGACCTTATTTTCAAGTCTATGAGCAAGTGATGAATCCTATTGAAGTGCACATAGTGCACCCTTAAAAATCAAGTCACGTGGCTAATGGAGAAAATAGGTAGTCAGGCAACTGCCTTAAAATGTTGTAAAATTATTACCTCAGCATATACAAAATCCTCATGGCTTGGACTGAAGCTCTCTTAAGCAAGAGGTAGCTAGAATCATAGAACGATTTGGGTTGGAAGAGAACTTTAAAGGTCATCTCCCCTGCAATGAGCAGGGACAGACCTAGTTAGAAGAATGCACAGCAAAAAAAGTTGCTTAACTGTGGCCCACTGCCACTGATGATGTGAAATACTCTACAGACATACTCATTTCTACTTTTCATGAAGAGCAGTAGAGGTTTACTTTGTTAACACTCGACAGCCCCTCAGCTGAGCCCCCAGTTACTGCTTTTGGGAGCAGCCCCAACATGAGGTGCCAGGAGATGGGCTGAGATGAAAACACACAGGAGCTTAAGTGGTAAAGCCATTTTGGGTGGCAACGCATTGTTTAACAGGCTCAGCCTCAGAGTACTAAAGGACAAGCCTGCACGAACATGGGTGACTGGATTAGTTTGAAGCATTAGTAAAGGTGATTTAAAGTAATCAGGCTTCTTTGTGTCTGAAGCAGACAAGGGCTGTGAAGGACTATCTCACCTAATTCAAGCTGTCTCAAATGAAAATATCCATAGTCCCCACTAGATCAACTCAGGCCCTGAATCACTAATTACCACTCTTTTTGGTTTTCTAAGTAGGCATATCCTGTGTTGCTTCCTAATCCATTTTCAGGTAAAATGAGCAACATGAGCAAATCTCTATCTTTTAAACACTTCAATAAAATAAACTCCTCCTGCAGTGGGTTAGAGGACAGCAATTCTGCAGGCACTGAGGAAACAACATTTGTAGAGAGAGGAGGCGGTAATTTCTTCAGCCAGTTCAGTGCAGCTGAGAGTCTGTGTCCAAAGCCTGGGAACATCACATGATGTGCTTCTGCAATGCCAAGAAACTTGTGCTGAAGGTGGTGACTTGTTAAACCATTCTAAGAAGTTCCACAAGAATATATCCTTAGGCAAAAACCAACACTAAATTATGTGGAGATGGATGGAGTGGCTGCTGAAGAATTATTCTCTTCGTGCAAGCTTTATTTGCTAGTGTACATTTAATTATGAGAATGGAAAATACAGTCCTCTCAATGACATCCACATTATAAAACTAGAACTAAGCAAAGGCACCTAGGGCATAAAATATCGGTATGTGCTTCCATAAATCTAAATCCATAAAATAAATACAAATGTTAAACAAACCTCTTTTCCAGAAATCAGTTGCAACAGCTTCTTTTTTTATTCAGAAGAGATGTGCTTGCAGGTTAAAAAAAAAAAAAATTAAAAAATCAACAAATCAACTAAAAAATACTTTGGGAAGGACTGGGTGGATTATTTAAATACCAGTGAGGAAGGTCAGTTTGGAGCTTGTTAAGATAAGAATGATGTTGACACAAAAGGGATAAGAATTTATAATCTGACTACGAACACATTAAGACTTGCCAGTTTTTATCATTACAGTTCTGGATCCAGCTTTCACTCAGAGCAGTGAGGCCAACAGCTTATCTCCACCAGAGCTACAGCTTGTTGCAGTTCTTTCTAGATCAGCTGCCCTCAGCACAAGTTAGGATACAGAGATCCAAACAATTCACAAAAGCATTTGTGCACTCTTTCAAGTGCAATTCAGAAGTGCAGCCTCTAAGATCGTGGAGTTTGGGGTACTTTTTTCTCTGTTAGGTAATGCTTATGATAGAAGCAATGCTCCAAACTGTACCCCATCCTAGACTAACCTTGTGCAACCTACTCAGTTCATACCTGAGTTGAAATTTTGGGTGAGATTTTCCCTGATCCTCTGTATCTTCAAATTATGTAACAGTAGAACAAGCTAGAAGTTTCAAATCCTTTTCAAGTATTTGTGGTATGTGCTGTATTATCTTACAAATTACAAACCATGACCTATTTACCCTCGTGAATACCCATCTGCCTTTACAAATTCCAGGGCAAAGAGGGAAGAGCTGAGGATCTCAGACCTTGTCTGGGTAGTGAATCCACCATCCAATGGACCATCCTGGGATCTGCGATGTAGCCCACAAACAGCCTTGGTGAATGGGTGTGAGATAGCACAGCTGTGTGGTTGTTCTCCTCTTCAGTTATATAGCAGGAAAGAAACACAAAGCGTCAGCCCCAGTACAGGCAAAAGCAAAGGGGCCATTTCTCCTCTTGCTCTTCCTCATTTTCACCTCACCCTTTCCTGCTTCTTCATAAAGCTGCCCAAATTACTGACAGTTTACTTCTCATGCACAACGAAACACTGTTAAAAAGGAAGCAATTGCCCATGTGGAAGCAGAATTTTCCTGAGGGACTGTACAAAGAATACAAAAATAAGTCTCTGAGGAAATGTAACACCTTTTCTACAACTTCAGCACAACATTAAAACTAGGCACAACAAAGCTCTCTGAATCATGTGCTTCTGCAACTTGGAAGACAATAAGACAATAAAAGTGGAGTTTGTGTTACATTATTTAATGCACGACTGAAAGGTACTGAGACAGACTGGTGGTGAGAACCTGACTAGATCAGAGCAGAAAAGGAGAAGCCTACAAAGGATGGAAAACAGGGAGGAGAAGTTTGGAGAGAAGAAAGATGAAGCAATAGGTAGATTGTCAGGCAATACCCCAGCCTTGGAAAAGAGATGCGAACAGCATCAGATAATGGCCAAGGGGCGTGAGGGGTAATGAGACCATCCCCCGGCAAAACCCCAGGAAACTATCCAAATTTTTTCTTTTTCTTCAATTGATTGAACTTTTCTCAATGAACACTCCAAGGATAAAGTTTAAAATGGAATTGACTACGTTAGGTTTGGGGTAACAACCGGAAGTATAGCTCATGGTTTTGACCACAGGAGGGCTCCCAGGTTTCATGAATGCATATGGAAACCTTAGAGAAAGGCTAAAATTAGATCATGAGGCATGGAAGGTGAAAGCCATAGAGGTGCATGCTTAGTTCAATCTGGATGTCCAGCTGAGCACACTACATATAATGGTTTTTGTATTCAGCAAAATGGAGAAACAAAAAGAAATATTTTTCTGCAAACTTCTTTTTCTCTACTGCCTTAAAGGGATTGTTATAAAAATGTCAGTTGTTAGATCCCTAAAACAACTGTGTTTCTTCTGGTATTACTAATCAGGAGAATCCCTGAAATTAATTTTTTTTGCTAACAAATAGCACTTGAGGATTCATTTTTTATCATATGAGAAAAGACTGTTCACATCTGACAAGGCTGCAGCCCACCCAAGGTAGATGCAGCCCACCAGAAGATAACACATCATCTGTCACCTCCTTCCTACTGTCTTTTTCACTACACCCCACAGAGGTGTCCAGTAATTGTACAACAGAACCTGAATCCAGCCAGGAGCCCGTGGGCGTGGGGAAGCAGGAACAACTGTTCATGTGGTTATACAATGGAGGAGGAAGAGGAGGATGTAGTTGCTGTTGACCCAGAACACCAAGTGTGTGCACCCCAAAACACATCCCAAAAGACAGCTAGAAACATGGAACAGACTACAAGTACAAATGGCAACATGCATTTCAAAGAGAGCAGGTGAAACTACAGCCATCAGCAGTGTCCTAGAGACCTTATTAGATGAAAATACGTCGATGAGCAGAGGAGGAGATTTGTCACAATTCCCACAATCAGTGATGGAATAGGTCCTGAACTCTGATGCATCTGGATTGGGTCTGAACTTTCTAGTCCAAGAGGAGAAAATACTGACATTATTAGTATCTAATTTTCTCAGATGTTAGCAATGGTCTAGTTGGTCATGGCCTGCATGGAGAATTTCTGGTTGGTTCATCAGATATCTGACATCCTATCCTCAGTAATATTAAATACCTCAAACAAAACCATGCAGATGGGTAAAGGCCACCAGCTTAAATACTCTGAAGAGGCCTTTACCTACAAAAGCTGGCCTTGGGGTTTTAACTACACTGGAGAAGAAACTGGGATCTTCCAGGATCTTCCACATCCTCCTTCCTGCAGGAATGTGTAAGACCTAACAGAGCTAAGAGGTAGCAGTGCATGCTGTACAGATATGCATTTACACAGAAATGGCACTGGTTAGGCTTACACTAAAACAATTTGCAGATGACAACAGATCAAAGCTGAAATAAAACAGGGAGGCCAGAAAAAAACAAACAAACAAACAAAACCAAAACAAAAAGCAAAACATGTAAGGAGATAAGAGGAAATTTCCCACTTCGGGAGACAGAAGAGGATGAACAGGTTGAAGGTCCAAGAGATGCTGCCAGAAGGGGACTGGGGCTGGAGAAGATTTGTTTGGCAGGTTTATGAAGTCCCTGTTCCCCCTGCATCCAGCCTCTTCTGATAGATCAATCCTTCATGTAGAACAGACGAAATAATTTTCTACTTGCTGCACACTGCCAAGAAAAAGAAAACTCAGGAAAATATCCCCTGAAAAGGATTAAATCCTTTTCTGTTGAGGGTTTATGATGTCAAATAATCCCACCTCTTTTCTAGTAAATTCCAGTTGTAGGGTCAATCAGTTACAGCTGTACTAAGCCACAATTACAAACTTCTTTGCCTGCTGATCTCTCCATGGTGAAATCTGCAGATGAAACCTGGGTGACCTCCATCTGCCTTTCCCTGCCATATTTAGAAAACAACAGATAAGGTAAGAGGGTAAGGTAAGGTTCCAGAACAACTGTGCACACACTGTGCATGCTATAAGCAGGATAGGGATTTTCCTCTATGAGGGCAGATCTGAATAAGTTATATCCCAAACTTTTGACTTGTAAGGGCAAAGAAATCTGTGGGGTTTTGTACCATGGCTGATGGCAGCAATGCTGTTTTTTATGTCAACATACATTTTAGTAAATGTTAGTTTGTCCTCTGTAGTGACAGGCTGTTTGCAGTAACCTTGGGAATACTGCTCTTATCTTGTATTTACACAACAAGTGCAAAGAAACGAGATTAGGTATTTTTCCATAATGTTTAAAAATGCCATTTTTTCTCCCGTCTTGAACAAGGGCTGAACTTTAAACATTTCAAACACATTCCACGACTTGGAAGACGTACGGGCTAGTGCTGTACTAATCATTTGCTGGCAGGTCTATCCTGGTCAGAGTAAACTTGTATTTTCATGACTATACCATGTATCTCAGGTCAAGTGCAACAGCTGCCTGAGACAGCAGCAATGGAAATTGAAACTAGTCACAAAACCGAGTTGGACTAGGACCACAGACAGGATGGACAGACAGGTGCTGTAGCATCCCTCTGGAGATACAGGACTCTGCTAAAGAACTAGGCCTACCAAAAGCATTTTGATGCACAGGATTAATAGAAAACCAATTCAGCATGATTGATTGTCCCCAAAGAAGGTTGAGTTTTGCTTCTATTGCCCTGTATTCATATTTTATTTCAGCCACATGATTCCAAGGCTTTTGCATTACAAAACTTACCCTGTGCCCTCCCACCAGTGGTAGCACTATCAGAAATTATTTCAAAGTGTCACATATTAAACCCATACAGGAGTGCTGTGAGCAGCTTTACTGGCTATACTGTATGCATGCCCTTAAACCTACTATTCAACCTCTCCATGCCACAGTTTCATCCATGCTTGTGGTAACAGCAGCCTCCCACAGAGGTAGTGAAGTTTCATTTGTCTTTCTGTGCCAAACCAGCAGAATAAACCCCACTAATGTAAGTGCCAAATTCACTGGAAGAGCACCATACTGGAGCAGAGAGGAGATAGCAGCTCTGCAGCACCCACACACTCCCATGCTCTAGGAAAGTTTGGTTTTCTCCCTCCCTCACAGGGCAGAGCAACTCTAGTTGCTCCTTTGTAGGTAGGGGCTTGCCAATTAAAAAAAAAAATTAAAAGGGGAATTTTATCAATTGCTATGCAAGCAATATTTCTTGTCTCCTGCCGAGACAAGCAGAGGTGAGCTGCACAGAAACGTAATGCAAATGTAAGGGTAATTAAAGATATTTGATATGGATGTGAGACTGAAGGGAAGGACTGCTGGTACATCAGTTCCTGTTGCTACAAATTTTATTTTTTTCAGGTTGGGTTCTGCACTCTATACTCACTGTCCAGTCTGGACATCTCCAAAGTTCCAGTTCTGCTCCTGCAGCTAGCAACACCTTCAGAGGGGAACTCCTCCAGCTTTCCTGAGAAGTTTTCTGCTTCCCAGTTGTGTGCAGGGATTAGAGAGCTATTTCATCTGCTGTGCGTGAGAGACCGAGCTATCAGAAGAACCTGGATGTAGGGGGAACAGGGACTTCGTAAACCTGCCAAATAAATATTCTCTAGCCCCAGTTCCCTTCTAGCAGCATCTCCTGGACTTTCAACCGTTCAACTTCTTCTGTCTCCTGAAGCAAGAAACTTCCTCTCTTCTCTCTTTATCACTGGTTTTGTTTTCTAGCCTCTCCTACAAGAAGTGCATGTGTGTTTTCATTTGTTAGTCTTAAAATCTTCACACAATTAGTTGACCGTTTGCATTTAAAGTACTGAGAAGATAGGGACTATGGCAGGATTTCTTTGGAGCAGCCTCCAGGGACAGAGCAATACTGGCCTAATTAAATATGGTTATTTAAATTCACTCCGACTGTATCCCTATGAATTCTGGCAAACCTTCATAAGATGGCACAGACCAGTCAGGATAAGATAGTGACTTTTGCTGTAATTTTGCTATCATGGCCATGCAGTTGGTCAGGTTACTTGACCTGCTTTCAGTGCTTATCTATTCAGGATATATGACTGTGGAAAAGGGGTTAAAAAAGTAACAGTTTCCTGTAGCAGGGTTATTTTAGTTGCATAACTACCTCTAGAGGATTTTTCCCAGAGCAAAAGGACTTTGCTAGGTGTGCAGGACACATACAGCTTCTGTTGTTGTGGCAATTGCTCAATCAATCTGACCCATTAAACACGCCTCAAATTTATATCACCAATTGCAAACAGTAATTACCCAAACCCTCAAAACCAGTGTTTGTTCAACAAAAAAATTCAGTGCTTGTTCTTCTCAATGGACCTCTTGCTGAAGCCAGAGTAATATCAAGAAAAGGCAACATGTAACAGAAACAAGTAGTATTTCATATTTTCAAAATGTTCTAACAGGAATGGAAAGCAGAGGGGTTCCTTCCCTCTGCCCTAAGCAAACGTTCACCCCGAGGAATGCCAAAGGCAAATTACAAGTTTCCTTTAAAATGTCTGTTGTTCCTGCAGAGCTCATGTTGCTTAGAGGGATTTAAAAGGCTTTAGCTGGAGCTTTTGTGCACTGGAGCTTTTGTGTTGATAAGGCATCTTTCAACAGGAAAAGTACCCCATGCAATGTGCAGAAGTCACCACAAACATTTCCCAGCACAGCTATTTCTGCTAGCACAGTAAAATAAAACAGCAATACCCTGCAAGAGCATGGGACCAGGGGCTGAAGAGAAGTAGGCAGAACAGAAGTAAATTACTAGTATTTATTGTCACAATAAACAACTGAGTTTAAAAAAATGACATTTCCCTACATACTAATAGTGCGACTGAGAGCTAAACTGTCTCTCCCAGCAATTATCAGAAACTGTATTTCAAAAGCAAACTTCTCTGAACACAGGAAGAACATTTTTTAGAGCTTTAACGTTCCTTTAGTATAAATGTCATCTTATTTTTGAGAAAAAATAAAAGAATTACATAATTTGATTTAATCAAAAACCCAAACAAACAGGGAAACAGATTAATGTTAAAGCAGAACAGTAGTGGTGGTCTTCAGTTTGGTTTATGAACCACTACATTAAATCATCACTGATGTTGGCGTTGAAGGAATTAGGTCTTAACTGAAAACTCTTTTAAATCCATAGGAAATACCCTTTGTAGTATATGTAAGAACATAAAGTTTGTCATGGCAAGAAGCCCTGCCAAAAGCTTCCAGGAAAATATTTCTGTGCTACCAGACAACCACAAGAGACAATTTTTAAGTTGCAAGAATAGGATGTTTCCAAGAGCTTTGTGCAGTTATTAGAATTTCCACCCTAACATTTTGGGGATATTTTAAAGCATTCAAGTTCTGTACTCTTCTAAATTAAACAGAATTTGGCACCTAGAATACTGAATTTTTGTCTACTGTTCACAAGAACTTTATCATCTGTGTTAACACAATTAATTCCAGTTTATTACTTTCTCTTAGATGAGTTCTACAGGGATGCAAGTTGCTGAAATTGTGCCAGGTTAATTTTATTTAGGAGGCCTGGCTACTCATCTGTGTACATGGTTGAGATGCTTTCCAGCACTTCCTGCTTTCCTCCACTACCTGTAAACCCCAAAGAGAAAACAGAAAACCACTTTTCTAGAGAGAGGGAAAGCTGTAACCCCAAACGAAGGCTTTACAATAGTGCCACTAGTGGGTTCAGCTTCAAGAGGCATTCTAAACAATAATTTATCTTTTTCATCATCTAACTACACTAACACTAATGCTCCATAACATACACCTTCTATAAAAGCTGTCGAAGCCAAATCAGGCCATTACCTAGATACCAGCAGGCAACACAGTCTCTTCCATTGGCTTAGGACTGTGCCATCAGTGTCACTTGTAGGGGCTTGTCAGGATTATGAGACTGTTACTGCACAGAACCAGCAAACAGAGACTTGACTCCCTTGACCAGGTAGGTGATGGCTGTAAATCACATGCACTGCATGGACTTTACTGTACCAGAAGTTACATATGTGCAATGAGGCCAGGGGGCTTCCTTTGAGAACGAGGGCTGTCATTAAGCCTTAGACTCAGACTAGGGAATACGTGGAAGATTCTGGCTGTTAGAACAAGATGACAAAAATCAGATTTTCTCCTCCCAGCTAAAAGCCCACTGCTGTGTGTTTAGCAATATCATCTCCTTCAACATCTGCCTTATTTCAATTTCCATCAAAGTCAAAGCAAAGGATGATGGAGCAGGTATTTCCAGGAATCAGCCCAGAGCGGCTGTGGTAGAGAAGGGATGTGACACAGTCGCATCAGTGACAGCAGATGTTATCATGAATCCTCTCCACAGCTCCAGAGCAGGACCAAGTGGCCCCAAGCATGGGGTACCCCTCGTAGCTTGTGAAGACAAGCATCCTCCTCTCCCAGCTCTGCCACTGTAGCAAAGCCTTACCAGCAATGACTCCTGAGGGTGTCTATTTTATGGTCTCACTGTTGAGTACCAGGGTGGGGCACCTGGGCTCCTGACAGTCTTCTTACCAGCAAACCTAAGCTCTTGAGAAGGGCTCTGCCCAGTAAGAAATCTGTCAGTACTCATCTGCCCACAAGCACCTCTGAACATCCCTGTGAAAGGAAGTCAAAACACATTAAAAAAAACTGAATGTGTGGTTTATTATATTTAAGATGCTATTTGTCTATAGTGTTTAAATATGTCTGTCACACAGTTAACAGTAAATGAGTGTAATCTTACATGTTCAGTATTTTGATATACAGTACAGGACTACAAGTGTTGTAAAGGAGCATGGAAAATTAATATTTCCTTGATGCACGCATCAAACCTTGCAGCACCACTTAAAAGCTCAGAGTAAGGACTCAAACTGCAGTATTACAAGCACTACTAAATCAACCAAGAGACATACCTATATTAAACATTAGAGAAACAAAACAAATGACACAAAGGTTTAATATTTAAGATTTGATACAGGATTAAAATACTAATATTTTTAATGTCCTGGTTTCAAATTAATAAATATAAAAACAATATAAAAATATACACCAGTTGATAAAAGGATGCACTGAGTAAGGTTAGAAAGCTAAATTTCACTTTCAAACGTATGCAGGTATGTCTTTAGGGAGAGGATTTCTGTGTAGCTGCGACTGGTCTTTCGGAAGAAGTCCAAGCTAGTGAGCTGTTCGATGTCACGCACACGTGCAGTGTGCATCTTAAGAAGATCTTCAACCCACTTAGATTCATCCTCCAAGCTCTGGAAAAAAAAAATCAACAAAACAAACCCAGGTTTATAACATGCTTTGTCAAAAATCAGCTCCAAAAGCAAATGCAACTTTCCTAAACATTTGTTACATTTGAAAAATCTCTGCCTTATTCAAGAATGACTAAGGTAAATGAGTTGCAAGAAAATAGATTTGAAACTTAACAGGCAAGATGAATCCTACAATTTTATATCAGTACTCATTTTGCGGTTTGGTTGAGACAATGGAAAAGCTGGCCCCAAGTTGAAAGGTGTTTCAGAAGAACTGTATGCTTTTAGAAGATCCACTGATCACTACACGTTTTTTTATCTCACAGAAACATCTCACATATTCATCACTTTTGTATTACCAAAGCCCAAGCTCCAGGCTGTTTAGCTTTGAACCCTACCCCTACACATTATTCTCAATTGACCATCACATCATCTAACACAGCATTATTTTAATCTTTCCACTTTAGTTTTAGGAGACCATTGCAATTCATTACACGTTTGGGACAATGGCTTATTGTTGGCACCTAAAAACCTCTGTTTTTGGAACATATATACTATTCACTGACAGAAAAAAGACTTTCACCAAGAACTTGCCATTTAAAAAAAAAAAATCAGGAAGATGTTGATGCCAGCGTGATCAGGGTTAGGTTGTGTGGGTGTAATTTCTCTTAGGGGACAGCTCCTGCTGCCTGCCTTGTGCCAGCACCAGCACATGTTGGAGTGATCCACACCAAAGGTAACTCTCAAGCATATCAGAAGATCAGGTCTGCAAAACACTGCAGTGACTGGCTGTTTGAGTGTGTTAACCAGTTCAAAACATGTCCCACAAGCATTACAGCCAGCCCTGGGGACTGCACAGCGGGGAGCAGACGTGGGAAAAGGACAAAGCAAACAGGACTTTTCCCCTTTTGGCCTCTCTGGCTGGTACGTCTACCCTGCTGCTGGGGAAGCAAGTTAGGAATGGAGGGTTGTGTCTCTGGGCTTTTGGACTCGATGTGTGTGTCTATTTCTGGGCTTACTCCTGGTAATGAACTCTCTTCTAATTGTCTCAGCAAGATCCTCCTGCAAAGTGATCCTCTCATGGATCAAGGCTAAGCTTCAGCAATGCCAGAGCCTATCCAACACAGTAAATATGCCACACCCCAATAAGTGGGTCACCCAACAAAAGCCAGGAGGGTGAGCTTGACTGTTTGCACAGAGAGGACACAAAGTACCAGACAGATCACAGGTGGCTTCTCTTAAGCAAACATCTATGACCTAGTCAGCACTTGTCAGGTTTGAAGCTTCTCAGCTCCAAACCATCTTTCCTCTCCATGTCACTAGCAACCTGAGGCCCAAAACCAGGTCTGGAACAAGAAAAGAAAGATGCAAATTAAGAGGGAAGGGAAGTGAGTGCACCCTACTCACTCTGCTTTGCCTGCAGTGCCATGCTCCAGGAAAGCCCCCTGCTCAGCCTTGGGCCTGACAGTCAGGTTGCTGGTCTGCATACTGGCCTCAACAAGGCTGTTATTGCAAACAGTTACTCTGACATTTTTGTTTGCTCCAAGTTTTCCTTCTGAGCAGAAAATCTGCATTTTGCAGAGCTCAGAGAGAAGTTCAAAGTGAGCTACAAAGCTCACTTTTTTGAATACAGTCAGTTTGCAAAAGATCTGCAACATGAATAAATCACAGGACTGTGAGGTTGGTTTAAACCAAGTCCAAATAGACAGCTTTTGCATGACTCCAGAAAAATCAATCAACTGATCTAGGTTTTAGTTTTCCATTCCACAACTGGTCCATGAAGGCTCAGGTCAAGTGGCAAGGATTTTAAACACAGTGATCAGCTAACACAGTATTACATTATTACATTACTAGATAACAATGAATGAAGTGTATACATTTTAAATTATAGTTTTTCCCACCTATGTTGGTTAGTCAATAGTACAGTGAGTCTTAGAAGGAAAAAGTAACAACTGAAAATATGAGGGTAAATTGAAATAGGCAATCAACTAGGAGGATAACCTAAAATCCAGTGGAAAATGTACCAGATATTCTGGACAAGAATCTCTTTGAATATCAAATTATTAGCTGGAAAGCTGAACATGATGCATGTAGACAGGTGGGTGAGGAACTTGCTTATCAAAAAAAAAATTTAAAGGTTTTGCTGAAAGGGAAAATAGTGGCCTGGAGGAAGTTTCTAGCAGGGTTCCTTCAGCTTTGGTCTCAGGATTTTGTGTAATATTTTCACACATGTTTCTTGAGCCAAGGTCATTAGTGTACTAGTAAAAAATCACAACAATTGGGAACACCTGTCAGTGCAGAGGAATAACGGCATTGCACAGTGGAGGATGCAGATGCAGGAATCCCTGGTATAATATGAAGTTAGGTTATCTGACATACAGAAGAGAAAGACCTGGATGTACTGGTTGTACATGAATGTGAGCCACCATTATAAAACAGCTATGGAAAAAGCAAATTCTAGGTAGTATCAGAGGAAAAAAAAATATTTTCACTTTGAGATCTGAGCTACAGTATTTTATCTCATTCATGATCCAGGAAAAAAAAAAAAAAAGAAAAACTAAAAAAAGATCAGACTGGAAGAGATGCATAGGAAGACTACTACCATACTCATCCTTTCTTACAAGAGCAAAAAAGATCCTGGGTCTTCCACGGATAGAGAGAAGTATATGCCTTGAGAGTCACCATAAATCATCACTAGGGTAAATCCCAAAGAAGCCCAGTGAAGAACTATTTAAGACATAGAAAAATGTTGACACAAGAATAAATGGGTATAACCTCACCATGAATAAACACAGTTTAGAAATGGAACAAATTCAAATGAGAAGTGTAGTGGTGTTCTCCAATGGCTCTGTGAAGAAAGTGTGTGCAGCTAGAGCAGGGTAGGAGGGAAAGCTAATATTTCTCCAAATCTTAAAAGAAAACCATGGAGAGGTTAAGGTAAAATTGTTATATTATTCCATGCATTTCATCCATGAAATATGGTGAGGTTTTACACAATCACTTCTTTGAACAAATAAGATGGAACACCATGTGCAAAAGTAAGACTGATGCTGTATTTCAATGGCAAAAATTTGCCTAACTGTACTTTCATTCAAGAGCAACATTTAAATATTTTTGGAGTGGTGCTTTGCTATATAGAATTCATAGACCAATATCTGCTAATGACCTCATAGTAGCACTGAAGTTCCTCTCAGAACTGTAAATACATGCACCATAAGTAGTGTGACCTATAGAGAAAAGAAGCCTGTTTTGAGATGTAAGAAATCAAAGACTAAAAGAGGCCATTACTGTAAAGAGCTCATAAAAAAGATTTCAACAGTTTAAGAGAAATATGACTTGCAACAGAGGGAGGAAAAAATAAATTACTTTGTCATAAAATGACATATGGGTAGAGTTATAAGGGCAGAGGCACTAAGAACTGCCAGACTAGTAACCTTCAGATCACCAACTGGATCTTGTCTCAGAAGAAAGCAGTCCAGAGAAAAACCACGATGAAGTATATGTAGGACTTTATGAGACTTCTGGTGGAAGACTTCTCTGCCCAGAGCAGTTGAGAGTCCAAACAGGGGAAAGCCAGACCTGCTCAAGAGAGAGGGATACTTCTCCAAAAACATGGTTTTAAAAAGAGGGACCTGAAAGCAGGCGATGTTTGATGAATGAGAAAGAAACAGTGTTCCAGGTGAATTGTGTACAGAACTGGAATGACTATTTCTGCCTGTAGCTGGAACAGGAGTCTTAACTTTCTTGCCAATACAAAATTCATAACATTAATGTGTTCATTCAGGAAACGGTCTCCTGGCAGCCTATAGTGAAGTGTCTGTGTGCAGGAATTCACACAGCTGTGTAATGGGAGAACAAGTTCGGCGGAAGGACAAGTCTAAATACAGCTGCCTGGGGGGACTGCTGTCCTCGCACAGTGCTGGAGCCCACGGGGACTCAACCACACTCCTGCCACACCATCAGCTGCCAAGTGTGTGTGCTACTTTCTGCAGTGCTGACCAGACCAAAGCCTTCATCAGCATTCTGACAGTGTAAGACCTTGCATCCTAAAGGAAGATAGGAAAGAAACCAGGAGGGTGTCTGGCTGTCTCTGTAATAGGAACCCAAACTTCTCCCTTGAATCAAGGGATTCTGGAAACAGTAAGAGCTGGCACTCTACCCTTGGCAGGTTTTAGCCTATACGTTTAATACTGTGTGGGCTGGATGTAATCATGCTGTCTGATGCACCCAGACTGCCACAGCAGACAGACTGTATTGTACCTGCATATGGAAACTGACCTCAATAAAAACATCAGGCTGGCTGCCAGGACAATATGTCTACACATACAACCTCCCCCCAGTCTGCTCTCAAGTTACACTGACAGTGTCTGTCAAAATGTAGAATCCTACAGATTGTTTACTGCCAACCTACTGTATGTCAGTTCTTCCAGACAATTTTAGGTGCAGTAATGGTTCCATATTTCCCCTGATATCACAGAGGAGTGCTTTTGTCTAATGAGCTAAACATGACACTCAGCAGAGTCACTACTTTGTGCTGCCATTCAACACATCATTGAGCATTAGCTTCTAATAATAATGGTTTTTCACGTGTCCCAGGAATATGTTTACCACAGGGCTAGAGTAGTGCAGCAGGACTTACATTGCAGCTCTCATCATTGTCAGGCCGGTGGGGAAGGATGTATGAGAGAACAGAGAGTGGTCCATCACACTTGTCAGCTGGCTGAGTGAAATCTAAGCAGCTGGTTATGATGGCATAGTAATGAGTTGGAACAGGGATTGTGCTGCCTTCCACAAACCTATGGGAATAAAGCAAACATCTATTCACAAAGGATGAACTTGTCTGGAGGGAGGTTACACAAAGAACGTTGTCTTTCCTCTCCTACATGTGAGGACACACATACGTTGTTGAGATATGCTTGATTCCTGAACACTATCTGAAAATGAGCATCCAATTAGCTCATACTGTGCTATAGAAAAAAAACAATGCAGCACTGAAAGGCTTCTTCAGTTCAGGGACATGGAGACAACGCATTACCAAATTAACAAAAGACCTGAGTATGTAATTCAGTAGTGCTGCTCTTAAGTTCTGGAGAATTTTAGAGAAAACAAACAATTTGGAACATAATTCAGCTTCCTCTCAAGGATGAACACTTAATTTCAAAGTCAAGGTAAAGAGTTAACTGTTGAATGGTCATTTCCTTATTTTTACCACTGTCCTACCTACTTGGGCATTGAGTTTTAACGAGCAATAATTTTAGAAAGAGCTAGAAAATCAAATTTCCTCCCAAAAATCAAATTATGTGCAGTTAATGAATTGTTTAAGATAAAGTCACCATTAAGAGAAGCAACAGCAAATCAATTTAAAGACAAACTCTTACTGTTTTATTTTGTCAGGTGTGTCATGTAAACCATCATAGTCATAGTCAAAGATTGGTCCGCTTATAACATTGACTCCGTTTCGTTCAGTGGCATATCTCTTCACCAAAACCCTTTGGAAATAGTTCCATACCTCTGTGGGTAAAAAAACCCAAACAAAATCAATCAAACAAACAAGTAAAAAGAACCCTCAACAACTCAAATTTGGATAAGTCAAAACATCTCAAGATTATAAACAGTTTTTCTTTCCTGAAGATAAAAATCCAGTGGACATCATTCACACAACTGTAGGGGAAATCAAAGACCAAACATTACAGAGTTACTGCAACTTCATTCTGTTTTGTCAATAAAGCCTATTCAGACTTTTGTTCTCTGCTGATTTTTTTTCGCTCAACCAGTGATAAACGAAAGGCACGGTACCACTTCCAGGCTGGCATTGCCACAGGCCTTGCAATAGAGATTCTGCTGTTCCTTCACCAAGCTGTAGAAACAGCTATTCACACGCTTTTGATGTCCCTGAACATTGCCTTTGTCTTTCTTATCTAATTCTGGGGAACAGTGCTGTGGTGCTTTTTTGTTTTGGTTTGTTTTTTTTTAATTTTAAAAATAATACAGCACTGTGATTAAATGCAACCCCCAAACATTTTAAAAAAAAGGGAAGCACAAAGGTCATAGTCATCCAGTTAAATTCTCATTGAATGCAAAATGTCTAAGGTGCTATCAAGAATGCAAAAAGCATAGCATCTCCTTATAGCAACCTTTGGGAAGAGCATGAAACACTTTCTCCCACCATGCCCTCCTCAACCTTGACAAGTTAGGATGGGAAACACACTGGAATCTCCAGTTACATCATTCTTTTTGTTCTTTTTTCCCTTTTTATTTTAACTAACAGAAGTGTGTGCAAACAAAACTTCCTCGGACTTGCAAAAGTTTAACTCTTGTCTTGCCAGCACAGACGGTCAAGTCCATGGTTCCCTGGTGCTGATGGCAATGCCAGCCTCAGAAAGCTCACCAGCACACCTTGGCCTAAGCCTGCCCAGTGCCACATGCAATCCCTGCTGAGGCTGATGCACAGGGCCACCCCCAGCAATGGTCTAACAAGAACCTCAGCTGCAGTAACCACTTGGCAGTACCACTCCTCCAGCTGCTCATTCCTCTAATGCATATGCCTTAACAATGAAAACAGTTCAAAAAGGAAAGACCTGCCCTCCCTCCCACTGCCTCAAATTTTGTAGCTAAATCAGTTCCCTGCTCCAGTTCCCAGTGCAACCACACAGAGAGCAACGTCAGGGCAATGGGGGGGGCAGCCCAGGGGCATCATTCTTGTAGCTCCAGCAAAGCAGGAGCTGCTCAAGCCAGTCTCACTATGGAAAAGATAGACACAGAATTATTGCTCATGGGGGTGGGATGGGACAGTGAATTAAAAAAAACAAAGAAGAGGAGGGGGCCTCTGCAGCCAGCACTGCCACCAAAGCCAGCACAGCATAAAACTGCCACCTCCTATTTTCCCTCCTGTGGAAAAAGGTCCATATAATGAGCTTATACTTGGCCCTCAGCGTTGCAACCTGCACACATGTAGTGGTTTTTAATTCCTCAGGAATCACATTAATGCCAGCATATTTTCTCAAGGAATCCTTCACCCACTTGTGATGAAGAGGAAGGCTAGAGCTGCTAGAGGTGGGTTGTTCTCCTGTGATTAGAATTTCAGCTGAATTTCTCAGATTAACATTAGCATAAAGAACATTTTTATGAAGTGATTTAAGTGTGGGAAATCCCCAACAATTTTGAACTCTCTAATCAGTTGTGCCTTTGCTCAAACTTCCAGCAAACATCACCACTTGTTCCTACTCAGAGGTTTCTGTTAAAAACACTCTTTCCTGGTTAAAAAGAAGAAGACTCCCATAGGCTTTGATGTTTATCCAAACCTCTCTGGCCTAAAATCTGAATTGGAAATCTCACAAGAACAGGCTCTTGAGATTCTTCCAAGGCTTCTCAACCCCTGCCAAGCCAAAAATGCCACCAGAATAGCCTGATGGCTTTCCTACCTCTTGGCAAAACTAGAGAGAAAACGGATGTGCAGACAAAAGAAATGTTAATACTATATCCCTGAAGCACTGAAAGTTTCAGCCAGGTTTAAATCATTCCTCATTTTCCATAAATTTGTTTTCTTTTCTTTTTTTTCTTTATAGGTAATCAATATGTTCTGTCTCCCTTTAAGGGCATGGAGAGAAAAATGAAATGTAATCACTTGTTCCTGACCTACAACAACATGCTAAGGGCTCCCAGGCTTGTGCACACTCTCAGGCTCCAGTTGAGAAGTAAAAACATTGCCTAAGTATGTTCTCCACTAGCTTGGGCTGCAGACAAGAGAATCTCAATGGTCTTACAGAAAGTGAATTACTGTGTCATAAAGCAAAGTTGCTGACCTGTCTATGCTCTTACCTTAGCCCAGTACCAAGGAAAATAAATCTTTCTTAAGACTTCAGCCTTTCTTGCAGTATTTTGCCTGCCCATACCTAAAACTATACAGGTGCCCACATATATTATCTGCTGGCTACAGGTAACTGAACTTTATGTTCTAAACTTCTCCCGTAATCCAACACACAGTAAAAAAACCACATTCGTTCCATAATCCAACAAACAGTAAAAAAATGCTTGTTGGGAAAGAGAAATATAGTCATGGAAAGGGCACTTACTTTTGAAGGCAGGATACATTGGAATGATATTTGTTATTAGAAAAGCATCATATTTTGCTTCTGCAGAGGAACTTAATTCTGAAAACGGTGAAACAGCAAAATATTAATAAGATTAAATATAAGAATTTCAAAGAATATAAAAATGTTTTGAAAATGGCTTCAGAGATTAACTACCAGGAATACTGTAATCTAAACAGCAAATCTGAAGCACACACTAAATACACAAAATTTGTCTTTAATGTGGCAGCTGAACATGGAAAGGAAGGATTCTATCTTTGCTTCAACTGTCAACCAGTTCACAATATTTTTATATAGCTTTATACTGCTGTCTCAAAAGTCAGAGATCTGCTTTGTAAGCTTTTAAAAAGAGGCCAACAATTTCAGGGCAAGTGAGGAGTGTGAGATTATCTTCTAGTTCTGAGCAAGTCTCTCACCAGTAATTCAATTTCAGAAATCCACCATGAAATATTTCAGCCACTGAGTGAGAAAGGCAGAGCAATGAAGTTCACAGCTGTGAGACAGTTGTGTCCCTTGAATATTTACTAGTCCCAGAAGATCCCTGCTCCAAGACAACTGCTCCAGGAGAATCCAGGACACTCATTTACACAGGGTCTCTACTAGCACTATTTCTAGAGGATGGCAGAAATTTTTAGAGTATGCAGCAGTCTAATTTTGATTTATAAATTAAAAACATGTTTACCTTACTACTGTTTGAATTCAAAACTAGTCTGTTTATATCTGGGGGGTGTGCCTGGAATATGTTCACATTCCCTAACAAAAAAGGAAAATTACAAAATCTTTAGGTATTAAAAGCTATCAAAACTTACGAGGAGGGAAAAGGAAGCCATAGGAGAGCTGTTTGTCGCCCCTGTAGGCTGCACAGCTCTGGCTGTTTCCTGGAGAAATGCGCAGGTCAGGCCTCACACAGCTGGACAGGTGCTCTGGGACACCTGATACCTCTGCCTGCATTGAGGAACACAGACAGAAACAACAAAAAGAGTAATTTCAGCTTTCATAGATAAAAGAAAACTATTTCATACATTCAACAGCCTATATGGAAGGCCTTGTGTGCAGTAAAATAAACCACCTAACTGTACAACCAAATCATGCTCCTGCATTTGCTGCAGAGCCCCTTCTTCAGATAGCAGAAGTCACCATGGGAAATAATTCAAATGAAGTCACTCATAATAAAACAAACCCCCACTGAAAAAAAACATTAAAATAGGAACAGAAATATACAACCCTTCTGCCTTAAAATTCCTCCCTCATGAAGGAAAAAAGAATTTGGGCATTGTTTGCAATGGTACTTGACATAATTTCTGGTGGGAAAATCTTCCTGGGGAAAGGGAATTTTATGACTTCAAGAACACAGGTACCAAAGAAATTTTCCCAGAATTTTTAAGCACTTTTTCAAGAGGAATGAGAGCACTAACCTGTTTGGAAATAGTGTAGGATGTCCAGAGAGGCATCAGGAATGTTTCACTGTAGCCACTTTCAAAGTCGTGGTGATGCAAGATATTGTATTTTGTGCGGTACAGTACTGCAGGGCGCCCATATAAAAGATGCTTATCTGCAGATCAGAAGAAATTACATTTACATTTATTACTGAAAAACTTAAAGATGAAAAAAAAAAGAACGGGGTTCAGCTTTGTATCACATGCTGACTTTTCAGTCATCATTAATGGGATATACTGATCCTGAATAACTGCTAAGAAAATCTTGCAACAGATAGAGCAGCAGCTCTTCAACAGTTCTAGTTGGGATCCTCATTCCAGGCTCACAACCCCCTTTGGGATTAAAATTCCATTCTAACCTTGAAAGCTTGATGGGGTCATAGCATGGAGAGAGGCATCCAAACACAGGAGACTCCTCAAGGATCCCTGTGTCCATATCTCAGTCACACATGAGGTGATAAGCACTTTTTTTGCAGCTTTACATCAGTCCCTATTCTAGCAGTCCTGCCATTCCTCTCTGGACTTTCTCTCTTTCCTATGTTTTTTGTAAAGTCCTTCTCAAAAGGGTAGCAGAAGTCATCACTCACTAAAAGAATAGGTTTTTTCCCCTTGGCTGATACAGATTTTGTTCTGAAGACTGGTGTGCTATTTTTTGTTAGTAATATCAAAAAAAAAAAAAAAAAAACAAAGAAAGAAAAAAAGCCTTTTTCCTAACTTTGGCTACAAAGACATCTCCAGCTCTGTAAAACTTGCTTTTCTTCTGTCTCAGTGATAAGTTACAGTTAAATGTCCTTAGATAACTCTGACAAGCTTGCTTATAAACAGATAAAAACACTGAATGAGATAGAAGAAAAATAAATTTCCTGGCTAATCTTGCACTGCCCTGTACAGTTCATTGATTTTGATAACCTTTTGGCAAAAACACTTGGTTTTCTTTTAGAAATTAAAACCTAGAAACAAGGAAAGCAACCTAACACAGTTTACAGAAAGGCATTTAACCTGAAAGAAAAGGGCATGTTTTATTAGTGTTTGAGTCCAAACAGAGGATGTTTTCACAGGGCACAAGAAAAAAAGTAGGAAAGCCTAGTCTAAGGATAGAGATGATAAACTTGCTTTATTCAAAAGAAGCTGAAGTCATCTTTTTCTTCTGCATGTGAATAACAACACAGTGCACTGTGTGGGAGACGGGAATTAACAAATAAATGCAGGAAGGTCTGTGAACAGGTGTTACAGCCTATAATGAAGTAAAACAAAATATCTTATACCTAGTACAATTCCTTGTTGTTAAATAAGGGGCTCATCATTCCACACTTAGCAGCAAACTGACAAACCAACAAGTGTAATTGGTTTAAATGCTTACATCTTAAAATACACTAAAATACTATTTTTATATTACTACAGTGAGGAAGCATCGAAACCATAATCCAAAACAGAGATGTTGAGATACCCCAGACTACAATGACAAGAGTGTTTTTTCCTGATGCCAGAAATTGCCACGGCAAGGAGGAGCCCTTCATTAATTGGAAAAATCAGTTTAACAAGATGAAAGCTGCAGAAAGGTAATTTAACTCACATAAGATGAATAACTTCACCTTCAGAAACTAAAGGATAGGCTGCATTGACTGTTCACAACAGAAAAACTGAAAAAATACCTTCATAAGGGAATCAAAGCAAATCTTAATCATCTGAGCAATGCAATTTGAGGTACCTCAAAAATTCACGTCTAAACTCAAAGCTTCAGAGTTTGCTAATTTGGACAATTGTTATGGTAAGGAAAATGCTGTGAATTGTTATGCTGAACTGGATCACAGCTGTGAGAAGCTCTGCCTTGATTTGCCTTTCTGTCAGCAGTTCTCATCCTTTTCTCTCTGGTCCTGTTGCTGCCCTTTAATCTGGACCACAGTCCTGGTGCATCTGAGGGTGCAGCCACATGGAAATCAGCGCTGGACTACAGCAGGGAGCGTGCAGGAATGAGGAGCAGGGAGAGCAGGGGATGCTTTCTCCTGGGAGTAACATGACTTGAACACTGAAGAGGGATGGAATTGAGCTATCTCTAAACGCTTGTTTCACTGGGTAAACTGCACCCTAAGAAACAAGCACTAGAGACCTAGCCAGATATTGTCAAAGCAGCTGTAGCATCCTTTCTAGGTGAAACCTAAGCCTGAAGAACACTGATAAAACAGCATGCAGATGTGGTATATGGTTTTTTCCCCATTTATAGCTTGTGGTTGAATGGAGTACTGCCTCATGCACCCTCTCCTTTCCTCCTGTCTCTGCTTCCACATCTGAGCTTTAAACTTCTAAAAGTAGTGAAATGGAAGAACTAAAATTTTTATCACTGTGAATGATACTTTAGTCCTGGTAACAACAAAAGATAGTGTGAACTTCCTCATGTGAGCAGTACTTCATCTTGCCCACGTATCTCATGAATGTCTGTGTGCTGTTTTGACAGTTACTTGAAAAGACAGTTTACTACACGTTAACTAAACCAAACCAGGAGTTGCTCTGTTTTTAATGACATAAAGTGATTTGCAAAAAAAACAAAACCCAGAAGTAGATTTTATTGACTGAGGCACCAGGCTCTTACCTTCTGTTCCCTTGACGTGAAAGCGCTTGTTGAGTTCATCCAATTTGTTCTTCTCAAGAACAGAAAAAAAGAACAAGATTAGGATCACTGGAGCATTCTGACATCTTGTTTTACTAGGCATCTAGCAAAACAAAGCTAGACACTGATGATTTTCTTGTCTCCTCTTTTACAAAAAGCCATAATTGTTCCAAAAGGGCAGAAACACTTCACAGGAAGGATATGGGGAATTCTTACAGATCAAACCCTCTCAAAACAAATAAAATGGCTACAAATTTATTAGAAATTAATGCTAATAGTGGAAGCTTCCACAGATCCTAAACACTTACCTTGTCATCACATGTACACCCTATATCAAAATCTGATGCAGAAGGTAGGGCTACAGGATACAGTGGTTTAGCAACTTCATCTGGCACAGTTGGTTTATAAACATTAGCTCTCAGAAGGTGATTTAAACTTCCATGAGTGCCATTATTGGGAGCAGGCTTTAATCCAAGCAGATCTATGAAATCACCAAAGAAATATGAATGATGGTTAGATTTCAAATATGTATTCGCAACAACTCTACCGAGCCGAGACATTTATTAGTAATACTGTTTACACCCAGAGCACGTTAATGAAAACTTTTACTGTAATAAAAATACTGATCTTTTGTCCAAATCTTAAAATTTCAGATGCCACACGAATAGTATTGTTGCCTTTATGACAAGAAGGTTAATTTGCATCAAGACACTGGAAAACAGTTTTATTGTAACTACTCCTTCAGCTTACAGTGCAAACCCTGCAGTCAGTGTGCTGACCTTACACCAAACATCTGCAACACAGTGATTTATAAATAAGGGATAACTACCTCTTAGGTAGTTTGGGGGGAAAAATTACACCTTTGAAACACCTTGAAAGTTTTATTGTGAATTACACTTTGAAAGTTTAATTGTGCTGAAAAATCAGTATTAAAGATCCTAATGAATATCTGCATACATCATCAGATTCTTCTTCATGGCTTCAGTACAAATTCAGGAAACAGAATCGTACAGAAGATGTCATAGAAAACTAAGTGATGAACCTGAGCTACTGCATGACACATGCAGGTGCAGAAGCAGTCTCTGAACAGAAACCTCCTTCCTAGACTGCTGAGATGTGGACACCACACATTTTAGTGGTGTCCATTTGATCTCTGTCAAGCTGCACACATCAAAATCCTCTGGCCAGTTGCTAAAGTAGAGCAAACTGAGGCCCCTGAGAAGTGCCTTCAGCCCACCTGGTAAGTACTTGGGAAAGGGGAACTAGGAAAAGAACACTAGGAAGGACTCAGGGCATGAGCTCACAGGTGCCTAAATGAAGCCCTGCTGGCCAAAACAGCTTGCTGTTTTTGCAAGTTCTCAGGCAGGCAGCTTACCACACATGACGTTGTAAAGTTCGATGTTTTCAAAAGGAGGTACTTTAGTCTTGTACTTGAAGGTGGGGCCATAACCTATAAAGACAGTCTTAAAAAAAAAAAAAACAAAAAGAGAGAAGAAGAGCATTAAAATGTAGGGGTTTTTCCACTGAGTATTTTCGTTGCAGAGAACTTCAATTTCTTCTGCCTTCAAAGACCCTCCCACAAAGGTTGCTGTGTTGCTCATACCTGCATGCTGTTTATCTTGTTGTCATAGCCATGGTCTCCATGGAAGAAACATTTTCCTGTTGGTTTCTTGTAAACATCCACAGCTTTCCTAAATTGAAAAAGCATTAGAAAATTTCCTCAAAAGGTTGCTGACCTGACGATATATTTTGGAGGCAGGAAGCATAATGCTACAGGGTAGTGCATTGTTTAGTTGTCTTGAATAGCAGTAGTGGGGGCTGCAGGCTTATCCAGCATGTCCAGAGTTTCTCCCTCTGCTCCCACTCTAAGAGGGTGCAAAACTAAGAGACAGCTCTTATCATTGATAAAAACCTTAGTGTCTATTATTTTCTCTGACTTTCTCATGTCACAAAATCTCCTGCAGACTGGAGGTGTCGGACCATACTATTCCAGTCCTCAAAAGTCCAACAGAGGCTTCTCTAAAGCACATTTGTGATGTTACAATGCTGCAAATGTCATATAATGCTATAAAATGCTTTCTCCTATTTGCCTTCAATAAAAAAAATGAGGAGCAGAAACAAAACTGAAAGGACAAGAGAAAGATTTTCATGAAGACAAATAGCTGAAATAAGTGCTGTACTATAGGAATGCTAATTATCAGCTTGTTACTAAGGTGGGTTTTTTAAAAAAATAAGTGGAAAAATTAGTATTGTGTCATAGGAATTATACTTACCAGCTTGTTTCAGAGTACTTTTTTATAGTTTTATAGGGACATGTGCAGGCAATACATGCAGTGGACCAGCTAATCCTACAAATTAATTTCTTTATCTGCAATAAAATAATGCTCAACCAAAGTTTGATTTTGGTCTTGCAAATTACTAGAGTTACAGCAATCAGATCTGTGACTACCATTTTCCTGACTGTGAACATATAATGAATTACAGTTACATTAACAAATGAATTATTGGTGGATGAGATTTCTGAAAAGTAATAAATAAACCAAAGAAAGTCTAATGCAATTAATAGGAAACTGCTGAATGTAAATGACCCTGGCCAATCCCATCAGTTCCAGCAAAATTCTTAAACCTGAAACTTTTATAGGCCTAAAATTCAGAGTGTGATTCCTTGAAATGTACATGAACCCCTGCCACAGCAACTGCACAGGGCAGCCAGCCCGTCAGTGGAGCTACTCCAGAAAGTAACTGAGGTTTCTCATTCACTATTTCAGCAGAGTGATCCTTGCATAATTCGTGGAAAGATAAGCACAGATGTCAAAAGGCACTTACAACACACTACATGTTTGCCTGGCACCTATATGGGCAAAAAACCCTACCATAATTTAAAGCTCATAACAGACTAACATGAGTCAAAAGTTGTGTCATCCTCCACGAACCACTGAGTCAGCTTCATGCATAAAGACTCAACCATTTTCATACTGTAATACACAACATGTGTCAAAAGAACATTAAAACAGAAAGCTGTGCACAGTTCACAGACAAAGGCTACTCCTCTCCTCTTCACTCTAGATATGCGCCAACTTGGTTTTCCTCACTCAATTTTTAGCTTAAAAATTATAAATTATTACAATATTAAAAATTAAAATGAATATTTAAAATTCATGTTAAAAGTGTTAAAAATTGCCCATATTTTATAAGTGAAAATTCATACGGGGAAGAGCAACCCAAATCAGGGTTTTCTCTGAGCTAAAGCATCCTGGCTTTCGTGGATTCGAAACACAATACATTGCCAGCACAGCACTTTGATGGCCACCCTGTCATAGCCTTCCACATGTTCTCAGGCATTCATCTATTCTGTCAATATCTCCAATTTTCTTTCCATTCACCTATTGCATCCACTCAGACTCTTGTTCCTTAACATTCCCTCACCACATAAGCCTGCCTCTTCCTCCCACATTCCCCGCTTCCCAGTTGAACTCTTCAGTCAAAAACCCACAAAGTTGCTAAAGGAAATCAGTATGGGTTTTTACCCTCTATCCAGTGACTGATTTTCTGAAACTTTAAATTGTTTTGTGTTCTGAACAACATCTTCCCGCCTCAAATTTATTGAGCCTCACCAGGAGTTAGAAACTCCTCTTCTGCACAGGGTGCAGGTACAGGAGCAGGATGCCAAGAGACAGGGCAATCCCTTTTCCTCAGAGAAAAAGACTGAAAATCAGGAAGGAAGCAAAAGCAAGGGTTTACCTTGCCACATGCCATTTGCGATCCACCAGTAAATGAACATCCTCAATTCTTCGGTTGTAAGCGTAGTGCAAGCGTTTGGGCAAGTGCTGTTTCAAGTAAGGCTTGAAGTGCTGGTCTGGCTTTCTACACTGAAATATAAATGGTTACAAATGACACACCATCAGTAGCTTAAGGCATACATAAAACCTTCAGCTACAGAAATCAAGTTGTTAAGGTCATCACTGGTGGTGTCTTGAAAACAAAGTGTACATCTAGAGTATGTAGGCCAGTCATTTCTGTGCAGGATTTACTTACATCCAAGGACCTGGGAGTCATTCAAAGATATATTTGAAAATCTTCATTCCTGTGACACTCTTATTGGAAGCATCATCCAAAACATCACAGATGAAGCTCACAGATGAAGAATTTTATTCTAACTGGATCAAAGCTTAAGTTTCAGAGGAAATCTGAATGCTCAAAAATATACCTTATCTGCATGAGATATATTTAAAGCCATCTGGTTACAAAATTTGGGTTTGTTTTATTTTTATTTTTATTTTAAACACTTTAATTAAAAGCTAGTGAAGTTGAAGACTATCAAATGCACTTTTTCAGCATCTTCAAAGTGCTAGTAAAATATTTACTCTAAAAGGTTACTTTCCATTTCTGAAGCAATAGGTAAACAGACCCAATTCAGGGAGTAAAGATGCTCCAGGAGATTCTGTGTCTGTGCTGCCCAAAAAGGCTAAAGAAGCTATTGTAGCAGCAAACAGTGGAATGTATGACAAACATTAATGTGTACTCATGAAGGGAACCATTTAACATTCTTATTCATGAGAATCATTTGTTTTCCTGCCTAAAGAATGAACAGAGAAAGCTGAATAATGCCACAAATCAAGATGTGAACAGGGCAATACAGACAGATACCTCCCAGTCCTAAGTACTTACTGTAAGATTGGCAACAATCACTTTAGGGTCATCTGTTAAGGAAAGGAAAAAAAATATAAAAGATTAAAAACTCACAGAAGAAAACACAAGATTTACATAAGCATACTTCCTAATAGTTCACTGATCTTTACTAAAACTATTCTGTATATATCATCGAATTGTTTAGGTTGGAAAAGACCTTTAAGATCAAGTCCAACCATTAACTCTGCACTGCCAAGTCCACCACTAACCTGTGTTCTTAAGTGCAACATCTACATGTCTTTTAAATACCTCCAGGGATGGTGACTCCACCACATCTCTGGGCAGCCAGTTCCAATGCTTGATAACCCTTTCTGTAAAGAAAGTTTTCCTAATATACAATCTAAACCTTCCCTGGTGCAACTTGAGGCTATTTCCTCTTGTCCTGTCACTTGTTACCTGGGAGAAGAGACCGATCTCCACCTGGCTACAACCTCCTTTCAGATAGTTATAGAGAGCGATATGATTTCTCCTGATCTCCTCTTGTCCAGGCTGAACACCCCCAGCTCCCTCAGCTACTCCTCTTAAGGCTTTTGCTCCAGACCCTTCATGAGCTTCGTTGCCCTTCTCTGGACGTGCTCCAACTCCTCAATGTCTTTCTTGTAGTGAGGAGTCCAAACCTGAACACAGGATTTGAGGTGCAGCCTCACCGGTGCCGAGTACAGGGGCACAATCACTGCCCAGGTCCTGTTGGTCACACTGTTTCTGATACAGGCCAGAATGCCATTGGACTGCTTGGCCACCTGGGCACCTGGTTCATGTTCAGCTGCTGTTGACCAACGCCCACAGGTCCTTTCCCACTGGACCACTTTCCAGCTACTGTTCCCCAAGCCTATAGCACTGCCTCAGGTTGTTGTGACCAGACTGCAGGACCTGGCACTTGTCCTTGTTGAACCTCACACCGTTGGCCTCAGCCCATTGATCCAGCCTGTCCTGATCTCTCTGTAGGGCCCTCCTATCCTCTGGCAGATCAACACTCCCACCCAGACTGATGTCGTCTGCAAACTGATTGAGAGTTCCCTTGATCCCCCTCATCCAGATCATCAATAAAGGTATTAAACAGAACTGGCCCAAATACTGAGCCCTGGGGAACACTCTGGGCCCAGCCATCTAGCCAGTTTTTAACCCACTGAAGGTGCATCTGTCCAAGCCATGGGCTTCCAGTTTCTCAAGAGAATGATGTGGGAGGCAGTATCAAAGGTTTACTAAAGTCCAGTTAGAAAACATCCACAGCCTTTCCCTCATCCACTAAGCAGGCTGATGGTTCAGTGATATGTAGTTGCTTAGTAGTGTTCTCACTGCTTTAAGACTGGACCTTAGCTTAATACTTATTCTATTTTCTGAAAACACATACTTTCAAGACTTCTGTTATTCTTTAAAATAAAAAATTATCCTCAAACACAATTACTTTCCTTGAAAAATTTTCAAAGTACATTTGAATGCAACAATGCACTCTGTTAGAAGCAGTAAGATAAATGTGTTGCATTTTTTGGTCACTTTTAACATTTGACCAATTTCATAGGCTACTGCTAAGTAAGTGAAAAGTCAAAGTAAAATATTCTGGATAAGTCTTCGGACTAATTAAAGGGACATGAAAGACACAGAAAGCCCAAAACTGGCAACAGTACATACTGTTTTCTTCTGGGGAGTGGGAGAAAGTATTTTTCGGTCCTTAGAGAAAAAAAAAAAAAAAGACTAAAAGAAAATCTTAGGAAGTGCAAAACTCTTGTCTAACTACTAATGTTGTGATTGCTTAAGGCATGATCTTGCCGAGCTTGGAATGGGCTCTACTGAACCTCAAAACACAAGCTACAGGTTTTTTAAGAACAAAGGTGTGTTTGCAGTACTGAGACAGTATTATGGATCAGGAAAATGTAGGAGGAATAAAAAAGTCAGCAGTTTGCTATTTAAGGGGATAAACCCCAGTTCTAAAGCTAAGAAACAAGCTTCTTTGTTCTATGTTCAAACAGCTGATTTATAAGCAATTGCGAATATTCAAACTAGGAAGCTGTGGACAGAGGCCAAAAGAGGAAAATGCTATTGCGGGAAAACCAGTGGTGTGACTCAGAGGTCAGTGAGACAAGCTGATCTTTCTGAAAGATATTGTCATTCACCCTCCAAGGATAACTTATTTTTCTCAGCAGTTTAGGAATTCAAGATTGAAAGATTTTTATAAGACTTATCAGAACTGTAATTTGTTTTCAGTAGACTATGAAGTGTAGGAATTCAGTCTTTATGGTAAGTTTGAACAACATGTGCACTATTTTCAACAGGTCTTTCCACATTCATCATGTATTCCTCGAGCATAAATACTCAGGTAAATAAGTTTACAGTAAAATAAATGCATACAGAAATCACTATCTAAGAAAGTTTTACCACATTCTTATGATTTCTGCTACTATTCTAAAGGTATTTAATCTTCAAAGATCAACTTTTCTGTGAAATTTGTCCTCAACCAAAGCATATCTGAAGTGTTTTGAAGGGACAGGTGGCTGTCCCAACTATCTGATCTTCCCCTCTATCAAAAGTTGCCACTCTTGTAGCTATGCTGCAAAAGACAGGTACTTATGGTTAGTTTATGAGTTTGCACGGTAGCTTAAACTGCTGGCAAAGCCAGTTTTGCCCTGGTACATTGAGCCACAGAGCCATGGTGCTGGCACAAGCCCTGTCCTAGTACTGTTGCCCTGGAGGTGGCATTCCTCAGGAGCAGCAGAGGGAAGCTGGGTCTGTAATGAGTTAGCTTAACCAGAGGATTCCTGCCTGAGCCTTGAGTGAACTAATCAAAGATCAATTAATCTCAAAGACTAAGTCAGGGTGAATTTCTAAAAGCATGTTTCTAGAACACAAGTTTTACTGTCAACATTGGCCCTGAATGCATACTCTAAATCTTCCTTATATCCCTCAACATCTCCAGTCTGTTGCTGTTCAGCAACCCACACTGCTTCTCATCTATGCCAAAAGTTTGATAAAACTACTGAATTCAAAATTAACAATTGACTTTTTTTTCTATTAGCTCAAAATGTATGAGATGCTTTTTTTTATATCCAATCTGTGCAGTGCTCAGATCTTCTAAGTCCATTTTCTGTTGACAGAGGGGAAAAGTGCATGAATAAACTCACAGGGACACATAAGCTGGCACGTGAAGCTGGCTTGGAGTTCCCACTCCTCCTTGATATAAAAGAGTGGGGTTTAACCCAGAACATTTCAGCCATCCACTTGGTAGCTGTACCACTGTGGTGTCTGTGAACTACAGACTGGGAAGGGAGGAAGCAGCTGGTGAGCAGTGGGATTCCCTCTAAAATTCCTGCCAACACACTACAAATTTACACCCTTTGGATAATATCAATCCAAGGAAGGAATGAAGTCTAGTTTTCAGGATATAAGAGAAATTATTAAATTAACTTACACTTTACGTTATTGCTAGGCCTAGGGCGAATTCGCCCTAAAGATCCAGGCAACAAAATGATGTCATCCACATTAGTCAGATAGTTGCTTAAAAATTCAGTTCTTTCACAAGTAGTGTCTTCCATTCCTGCAGAAGGAAAATGCAAAATTTATCCAGCCTGAAAAAAACCATATTTTCCAGAACAGAAAAAAAAAAAAAAAAGACCCCAAACACCCTATATATTATTTTGGATGACTAATCTTGTTCTTTACAGCCATCTAATTCCAACATAATACACTGGTAGGAGTCAAACTGGGAGTGATCTTAGCACTTGCTTAAAAAAGAGAAATACCAGTCTCAGAGTCGTAGAAACAGTCACCACATATACCATGTGTGCACTAACACAACTCCAAATTAAGCTCATGGAAAAATCAAAGTCTGTTTCTAGTTTAGTGTACTAGTTTGGGGATTATTTCTTTTTAAACAAACGATTTTAAGAGAAATACACAAAAGGTATTGTCTGTTGGTGGTCTGTTCTAAGGCAGCTGCAGATAAACAATTTTTTCCTGCCGCCATTTGTGGCGGGGAGGAATGTGTTGCCAGACACAGAAGGTTCTCAGCACAAAACTGCCATCTCTGGAAATCCTTCCCACCCCTTACCCTTCTCTCCCCACAGCCAGAAAGGAGGCATATGCCATTTTATTGCTGATATTAGTGGTTCTTGTGAGATTCTCACGAACAGAACAGGACCTTTGGTGGCATCGCTAAAAAAGTTGTATAAAATCAGGTTTCTCTCAAATATGGTTGTGTTTTTCTATAATAAAATTCTTTTTCTTTTTGCCTTTGTTTATACTTACTACTTCTTATATTGTAAAGTTTCTTCTGATGTCTGAAAGAATGAGACCTACCAAATAATATCTCCTCTTTTAGGTGGCTCTCCATCTGACCATGAAATATCTTTTTACTTCCTTTCTCCATTATTTTGATAACTTTTCCATCCAAGTTGAACACGGTCTCCTAAAGATATTCCAGTCTTTCTCCTGGTTGGATAATTTGACCCCCTAATTGCCATGGAAATTCCTTAATCTAAAGTCCTACTTCTCTCCTCATGTACAGGAGAACAGGGCTTTTAAATATTTTCCTTCCATAAAAACTGACAGAAAGATTACTCTAGGCACATTATAGCCTTCCAAAACATGCAAGAAGAGCTGTGCTTGGAAGTGATATCAGAAATGCCAAGATTTAAAAAGCTTTAAGTGAAGATGTAAATACCCAGATCACTGTTATAAAAGTCCTCCAATGACAATTAACAGGTGAGCTGAGTGGCCAGTCCACACCAACTGCCTCATTTGGGTGTGTTAAACTACCAGAAAAAAACCCAGCACAAAAATATTTTAAACAAAACTTTCATTTCACTTATTATATCTACAGTTACATTGCTTAAGCATTTATTAACTGATAAATATTATAGTTTAAAATTTACCATGATCTCCAACAAATATGACATTGACACATCGATGTAGTTTCAGCTGTTTCAGACCATCCATTAGTTGTCCTACTGTCTTGTCAATCTCTCTCAGAGGATTCACCATCATCTGTATAAATATGCAGAAAGAAAAAAAGAGTTAATTCTGTCATTGCCATGTTCCTACTACTACAATGGTGGTCCTTTGGTAAAACTCTGGTAGGAGTAACCATCCAGGTCAAGAGGGAAAGCCTTGGCTGAGCTGTTACACCCACAACTATCATACCATTTCCTTTTGTATATCTGCAGCACGATTTCATCATGAGAAAGCCCTGTTGAGGTGATGACACAAGACAGCAAAAGATCTTTATGGCTGATCCTGGGCGTCCAGTGAACATGTGTACAGTTGGTAAAACCACGTATAGAGAGTAGGAAAGCACACATGACTTTGGGGTTCAGTTCGCTTCTTATAAATAAAGAACAGTATTTTTAAAAGGTTATTTTATGTGAATGGTTTAGTCAAAGCACAAACATGAAATGAAACTTTGGACTTGGGATTCACATGCCAAGTCACTTAATGAAATTCACTTCAAAGGACATCTGATACTTAGACGACAACATGCACGTCACTTGAGCAGCACATGGGGCTCAGAGGGAACGTTCTTCAGCTTCAAAGCCAAGAGTTTCCAACAGCTCAAATGACAGTTCTGGCCAAATCAGCAGCAGGCCCCAGAGGACACAGATACAATACTGTGATTTCTTCATTTAAGTTTCTTTTTCATTAAGAAAAAACCCAGAAAACAGCAGGATACGGGACTGTGTTTTCAGCTTTAAGAAAATCAAATATTTTTTACCAGATGGCACAGAGGAGGGAAAAGTCAGATTTTTAGGCAGAAGACTCAGATTTTGTTTTGATTTTGAGAAGAAAACATTTGTTGTCACAATATGGCAACTTCTTCCTCATTTGTCTGTTTGATTTGGCTGATCCAAGTATCCACAATAAAAAGTCCTCCTAGTGACAAAAAGAATTATAACAAATTGTGGATGAGAAAAAACATAGATTTTGGCAGAATTTTCCAAAATAAACACCATGTTAGTGTGACCCAGAAAGATATGGTTCAGAAATTCTCCCTCTGCCTGAGTCATTAAGAGATACATTTTAGACGAGTCTGATAGGTTATAAGATGAGATAGGAAATATCAACTCCAATGTGGCACTATAAATACACAGAGAAGTGACTTATGAGAGAAGGAGTCACAGTGGGGAACAGAAGGAACAGTTTCTGCAACATATGGAAGCAGTTCAGTCAAAGGGTGACATTTTGAAATATTTTAATTGAGGAAGGCCTAAGTAGTCACTTTAGTAAAAACTTTGGAACATTCAAGTTCAGAAAAAAAGAAAATTGTCTATTTCAACATTCTTCCACTCTCAAATAAAAAAACTTCTTCAACAAATGGGAATTTCATTTTTATGAAACTATTTATACAATGTCAATCATGTAAGAAAATAAAACGTTTACTCAGAATTCAAAGCTTATTCAAGAAAGCTGGAAATCCATAGAATCATCAAATATACTGAGCTGGAAGGCACCTATCAGGATCACTGAGTCCACCTCCTGGCCCTGCACAGGACACCCCAAGAATCCCACTATGTGCCCAAAAGCATTGTCCAAATGCTCCCTGAACTCTGTCAGGCTTGGTGCAGTGACCACTTCCCTGGGGAGTCTCTTCCTGTGCTCAACCACTCTCTGGGTGAAGACCCTTTCCCTAACATCCAACCTAAACCTCCCCTGACTCAGCCCCATGCCATTTCCTCGAGTCCTGTCACAAGAGTGAAGAGATCGGTACCAGATGGATTTTCCATTAATGTTTACTTTTGTCAGCAGGCTTGAGGCTTCTTTTAGAAATAATAATGATAAAAAAACCAGAGCAACAATAATTACAGAGATTTCAAGTGAAGGTAATTTTTTTTAGCTACTCTCTTCAACAACTTGATCTCCTCTTACAGCTCACATTCTTTTGCAGATGTAGCTTTCAAAAAGTTACTGGCAAACAAATAGAACTCTTGGATCCTTCTTCAGTTGATATGTTAATATCAAGGCTTTGGAAGACTGTACAGAAATATTTTAGCTTTCAAGATGTATGGATCTCTAAGATGATGCTACAATAAAGAGTTGGTAGCATTGTGAAAACATTGCCACAAAAAAAGATACTGAGAAGAACGCTTAAAGCTTCTTGTAGAATACTGTGGAGTGTCAAGGTTTTTGTTTCAAGCTTAAAGGAGAAATATGTAGGTTGTTTATTTAAGAGTTTTTTAATTATTTAGTTAAATTTCTGAAATGAAAATAATACTGAAGTAGTCTATAACCCCTCCTAGTGTGTTAGTTAGTGCGAGGTGAAGAAAGATCGTACACTAAGGAATACCCTTTTCATCCACTTGCATTTCTTAATAAAGCAATTTCTATTTGATGTTTTCCTTGTGAAAACAGAGTAGTGCACCATCTCTATTGCAAATACAGCATTCAGAAATCATGTAATCAAGAATCCCTTACCCTCCAAAGTCACAAAATGTCTTTAAAATGTACATTTTTAAAACAAATGTTCTTTTCCTTTTAGATTTTACGAGTCACATTTTCCACAACCATCATGATTAGACATAAAATCTTGAATAATCACTATGCTCCTATGAGGTGGGAGTTAAGGAGTCTACAGCCTATCGCAGAACTTGTAATAGTTCAGAAGGGTTAGCAACAGTGGAATTGTCTTCCTGGGGATTTATCTGACATTGCCTCCAGCTGATGGCTGGATTTAAAAATATTAAGGGATTATAAAGACAACTCTCCCTAATGCAAACAGTCTGAAATAAGAAAAACATAGCTCCCAGAAGGCTTGGTCTGGTTTGGCTGCTTTCCTTTGGGTCCTTCAGTACATTTAGAAAAGTTTTGGCTGCAAAATCCCAACCTGAAGCATGGAATGAACTCCCATGTTGAAAAAAATAAAGACAACGCAGTGCCTAAAAAGTGGCACCTCCATCATAAATTTTTGGAACTTACTTTCTTCCGACGAGTTTCCGTAGAATATTGATCCACTCTATGTACTTTTCTTCTTTTCTTTGGAGCTGCAACTGGTCTTTCCTGTCTCCTCTTAGGAGGAAGCTTTCTCTTAGGTCTCTTAGGCGGAGTAAGAGGGGAGCCATAACTACTCTCCTGTACTGGCAGGGAGAGATGTCTGGACTCAGAAAAAAAGCCTGTCTCAACTCACATCAGATAGTAAAGCTATGTGTGCCAGATAATTCTGAAGCATAAATGCTCTAGCCTTTTCAAAAATTTAGGCTTGTGGACAATTTAGGATCTGTCCCTCTTTAAGGAGGAATCCACCAAATTGTACTGAAAGCAGAGCAGTTACAAGAGCAGACAGCATAAAAGCAAATTAAATTGGTGTTTCAGAAGATATGTGGGGCTTCTGGCTTTGAAAATATATAGTTATATGGGGGGTGTTAGTTATAAGATATTAATCCATTAATATTATAAAAAATTAGGTAAACAATTTCAATTAAAGCAAAATTCATTGCACACCATTTAATAAGTGTCTGGGGATAGAGTGCTGATGGAAATGCAACATTTCACTTGAATGATGGCTTAGGTATGAGTATTAGAGCCTGTTCAGTCTAAATGACTTCTGCAAGGTTTCCCACACCCACTTTTTGGCTGAATCAGTGACACCAAGTACCTTCATCCGTGCCATTAGCAGGTGCCACTATCGTGTGCCAGACCTTGTAACCCACCGAAATCACCAGAACCTACTCTTTGGGGTCTGCAGATCAGAGCTACAAAGGTGAGACAGTTAGAATGCAGCTCGTATCCTTCAAATCAGCCAGGCAGGGCACATTAGTGGCAGCGCATGAGAAGTCTGCCCTGCTACCTGCCTCATTACCAGCTCCATGGCAATTTCGAGAATTTAATTTCTTAGCACTTTCAGTGTGGCATCTCATTGGGTATTGTTATTGTTCATAACGCACAACTACCTGGGACAGACTTAAGGAAGGAAAAAAAAATTATAAAAGTTAAAAAAAAGGAGATATAGCTAGAATAAACTATTGTCCCATTAATCAGCTTGCTTGTAATTTTAAACTCTCCTGCTCTGACTTTAACACAAGTCACAGGCTCCTGGCACTGCTCAGATGGTGTGTGAAGTGCTGACAGGTGATGCCTACCAGGAGATAAACTGCAATATGCTGTGTGTGACAGAGTATGCTGAATGGGCTTGAGAGGAGTTGGAGATTTACGATGTTATTTAACTTCTATGTACTTAGGTAGCTTCTCACAGTTGTTCAGTTACAGAGCTACATAAACAGGGAAGGGGAGGAAGGGGATGTTACCATCTGCCATGCTGTTTCATTGCTTCCAACGCAAGCAGCTGGAAAGGAGATTCTAGTCCAGTCTCATTCGTCTTTCTCCAGAAAGGCATTTTAATAAAGCAGCACCAGAGTTTTCTGTTTTTAAAATGCTTCAAGCTTTGTGCAGTCCTGATGAGAGGAGCGGCAGGGAAAGGAAGGATTCTCATTTTACTGTCTCTGAATCGGCCCAGACAGAGCTCCACAATGCCAGAAAACGCGAGGTCTGAACACTGAAATGACTGTCTCAAGACAGCATGTTAGAGGAGCAGCAGAAATGGCTTAGCAGTGCCAGATTTCGATGTATTTTAGAGCTCTTATGGTAGTATATTTCTGGAATATTTTATGTAAAAAAAAAAAGTTAGCTAGGAGGAAAAAAAAAAAAAGCCAAGTTCTTATTAACCAGCCAAATCTTAGTCTTGCTTGAGAAGAGTCATAACAGAGTTATGGAGGAGGGAAACAAATCCTTCCCTGCTTACAGAAGGAAACTGTAACATCACAAGGGTAACTAGCCAGCCAAAGCTCTGCTTCTTGACCCGGATGGACCAACCTACCAGAGTTCAACTGCAGAAGCACAGAGGGAAAGAAAAAAAAGCAGAAGTAAATCAAAAGCAAGCATATATTTTATATGTCCCATAACTGCTCCTGGAAACATAATGGAATCCACTGAAATACTAAAAATAAAACAAAAAACAAAACACCAAACGAACAAACAAACAAAAAACCAAAACCAAACAAACCCACCACAAGACAAAAAAACCCCAACCAAACCTAGACAACCAAGTCATTTACACTGAACTTCATGTTACAGTACATGCATAGTTACACTTGTGTACACTAGCCATAATATCAATTCCATTTACCTAAAAAACCTTGGCAATTCACCAAAGGTTTATGTGTCTCTAAGTCCCTTTACTTCTAGTTTTTAAGACACTCTGCAAATATGATGTTGTGTATGTCCTGGGAAGCTCTGAGTGCCATCTGCTGAAGCCTGGAAGCTGAAAACTATCAGTAATGGATGCCATTAGACCTTTAAGATTATATATTTAAAATATATTTAGAACGTTGTTTGGTATAATAAACTCTAATTCACTTTATTCTAAAGGAAACTTGTAAGATTTGGAGGTTTTCAAGATATAAAACTATTTCTCAAACTACTACAGCCAGAAAAATTCAGCATAAAATATTCACTCTTCAAAAGAAGAAATAAGAAGCCCATTTAACATATAACAGAGTCCTTATGAGCTTGTTTTCAAATGTTATTGTTTGGCTGATCTGCGTTTGCACGAATTAAAATGATCAGTACTAGTCCAGCTGTCTAAGTGCTGCCAGTATCATAGAAGAAAAGAATGATTTCACAGGGAGGTCACACTTTCAGTATATCAAGGAAGTAGCCAAAAGGGATCCCTTGGAGGACTTTCTTCCAGCTGGTGTATGTAAATTTCATAGCTCCTAAAAGTTACACTGAAAGCAGTGTCAAGAGAAACAATATAAAATACTTCCTAGCTTTTCAATCCTGAAACCAGGCCCCTCCCAAACCTCAGCATCTGTATACTTACACAGCTGTATTCACTTACTTAAATTTCCATTCACAAAGTTAGCTCCACTGTTTGAACTGCAAACCCATCTAAGTTCTGCCAACTCATCTGTTCTCAATTTGCTAAAAATCAATTTCACAGTCTTCTTGTGTTTAATGCAAATGACATAAAACTAGTTTTTTTGCAAAAGTTTCATAAGCTATTAATTCACACTTATTAAGAGGCTAAGCTTTGCCTTGCAATTAGAGATCAACCTTCAGATAACTGTAGAGAAGAGCCCCCAAACAGTAAGAATCTTTGGAGGCTTTTTCTTTTTATAGTGACTTTTCCTACAATGAACACTTTCCTAACTTCACTTTTTAGACTTTTACAATTAACCTGAAACTAGATTGCCATATTGGATGTTAAACTGGTTTGTTAAACACTACAATTTAAAGAACAATTTTAATGTCATCATCTTAATATTCTCCTTGAGGTCCATGGAAAAAGCTCTGCAACCCTGTTCAGAAGGAGGTGGTTGTCTCCAGATAAATAAAATTAGAGTTTTCAGTCATAAGCTGCATATAGTAATTGTAACACTTCAATAAGAGGAATTATAAAGCATTATTGAGAAATATATCACTGAATCAGAGAGCTCTCATTACTGATACCTTGCCTAATTGAATCAGACATAGCTCTTGTTTTGAGCCAAATGACAACATGGACACATATCCTGCCTGTCAATTTAACAGGAGTGTTGGTAGGTCTTAACCACCCCTTATCCAGAAAAAGGACCGCTTCCCTCCATCCACTATGGTGTTTCAGCACTGGTTTGCAATAATTCCTCACACCCGCTGTTCTCGGCTCAAACTGCTCCAACAGGGATGTTACCAACTGCAACTTCATAACTGCTGCAAACTATTTCAACAGCCCAAATAACTCAAGCATATTAAAAAATACTAATGTTGCTTCCCTTCGCTCTCTTCTCCAGTCAAGAAACAGCTACCAGATGTATACAAACAAATACGAAACTACTGCTGGGTCCCTGGCTGCTCAAGGAAATTTGTATTGCCTCCCAAGATGTACACTCCTGATACACTTCTCACTTTTCAAAGATTTGCAAACATTTGTTTGCCCTTTGAAAAGCTTATATAAACACTCCTAAAGTCTTGTGATGGGAATCTGCAGACATACATTTGCACTGAAACTAGGGGACCTTTGCCAGATGTCAGAGATTATTGGAAATGCCAGATCCCAGTCACACGAAGTGGGATATCTGAGTACAGAATTTACTTTCCCCTCCTCACAAATCCCAGGCAAATGCATCATTTTTAAGTTCTTGTCAGCTGGACAGTGCTGGCAGGGAAACAGTACCCATCAGTCACAGTCAGCTCTCTGAAGTCAAACAAGGAGTTAAACTATTGCAGCATGTTGCAGATAATTTTTCATCAAAACGCTTTATGGTGATTCAAAACTTTCTTCAAACTCAACAGTATGGTCCTGAGGGAACAGTATTGGCAAAGCTTTCTGAAACCCTGTAGGGCCTATATGAAACTGGAACTAGCAGCTTTTTACAGTTCCTGACAGACTGGAATTATTACTTTGTCTACTGCAGGCTATCAGCTTAAAGAAAGTTTTTTTTCTGCTCTGCAATTTTCCTCAATATTTTCTGCATTATATTTTAATTGCTTTTAAGAAGGACAAATTGTTAGAGAAAAGTCAAATTATGCTGTTGCACACAAACATACTCCTGTCTTTGCCAAATCTTTTCTTTTGCATAATCATATCACACATGGGCAGTTCCTTCTCCCAGAAGTGAATCTCACATGATAAATCCTTTAAACAATAACTTTGTTTTCTCTTGCAGAGGGGATTCATGCTGCAGAAACAGGTGGGAAAAAAGTTGCTAAAAATGCTACTCCTGAGCAGCATTAATTATTCAAAAACCAAGAATTTGAGAGACCTGCTTTTTCTGCAGAAAAAAATCTGTACTAACCTCTGAATTGAAAGGACCATATCTGTGGCCAGCAGCATCTGGTTGCTCAGAGTAGAAAGCATAAACATAAGGCCTGAAAGGAAGAAAGGTCTTGGTCAGGTTAGCTTTCCTTCAACAACACAAAAACATGGGCCTCCTAGGTCAAGTCAAGTCAAGCCAACTTTCCAAAGAGACTTATCTTTATGGAAAAAGAACTGTTTTTCAGTCATACAATCACAGAATCATTTAGCAGTCCTTTGTTTCCATGGTATAATTAAGCACCTACTTGTTTTGCAGCTTTATTAAATCCAAGAACACACAGAGGGAGGCACATGGGGTACCATCTGAGGACACACACTCATTCTAAGTCTTGTAGGAGAAATCACAACAGCAGCTCGCCTGAGCTTTGCAGCCAGCAGCGTGTGGGAAGTTGTGCACTAAACCCCACTCATAATTAAAATCTTAACATTTTCCTAGTGCTCAGTGTCCAGTTCTGCAAATGCCATTGTCTGTAAGGTTGTTAAACTATATTAGGCTCAGTAGGATAAGAACAATCCAAGCTAATCCATGCAACTACATGTTTTTTGATAAGAAATAAATTCATACCATACATTTATTTGGAAGAATAAAACTGACGATGGGGAAGAGCTAATATTGGAAAACAAAACAACAAAAAAAACACCAAAACAAACAAAAAAACCCCTAAATACCCAAAATCTTCCACTAAACACAAAACTCAAACAAATCCTTAAATCAGTGATAGCCTGTAGCAGACAAAAATTATTTTTGGAATTAAATTTCTCCTTGTTCTTCCAACTACCTCTAAGGAGAAGACAAACTAGCAGTTATCCAACAGCGGATGACAATAAGTGAATTACCTTTCATTGTCTGGAAGGGTTAGCCACTGCAGTATTGTTAATATTCTGCGCTCATGGGGGATGACACTAGACCACAAAATACAGAAATATACCTTGTTATCATAGGATACAGAAAGCATCAACAAAACTTTGTTATGAACTGATTCTAACAAATAAAATAAAACATAATAGTGTAATTTGATTTTAGCATGATGTATCTTCTTTGTTGCTTAATACCGATTCTTAATTTGCAGACAGAATCAGATCAGATCTCCTGAATGTCCACATACTCCAAAAGAAAGATGAATAGAATTTTGTAACTGCACTCAGAACTCAAGGCAGTAAATCTAACATAAAAGTGAACAAAGATCCATTCTGGTAGCTTTAACCCAGATGAACCTTTTCTTGCGCACAATCGTGCAGCCATTGGATAGCCAACATGAGTAAAAACCATTACATTACTCACATCGGTATAGGTTTAAATGACCATCCTGCTCTGGTAGTCTTGCAGACACTGGACAAGTTCTCACAGACTTAACAGTAACCAAACTGAGGGCTAGGCTGGTGTAAATCAGAATCAGTAATCTGAAACATCAGGCCATCAGCACGATGATTTGCATAACTATGACAACTTCTCACTCTGCAGAACAAACACATCCTGTTTACTGTTTGTATAGTGATAGCCATTCTCACTTGGCTGCTGAGGCCAAGCTCATGCTATGAATATGACTAACCATATAAACAGCTGTTAAAACTCCAAATATCTTGGTCATCTTAGAAAAACTATGCAGGTCAGTGAGCACAGTTATTTTAATACAATAGCATAGTCAGTCCAGATTCCATTAGATCAATAACAGAATCCCAAGACAGGAATCAAAGACAACCATCAGAGCAACCACGCTGAATTGAATTCAGCATTCTTTGGAAACATATGACAGAGAAACAGAGATGTCAACAGCCATTTGGAAATACATTAATTTTTAATGCCTTTTAAAAAAACAGTGGCCTCAGTCTCCAACAACATGGAGAACTTTGAGTTGTAAAAACAACTATAAAAATGAGAATTTATGCTAAAATTTGCAAACAAGGCAATATTTTAAAGTGCAATCATAATCTTGGGTACTGCTCAATTTTTATGTTTTTATTAATTTTGCAATATGAAAAAAAAATCCATCATTGCAATTAACTAATTTCTGACTAAAATCTTTTTTAACAATTCTGTTTTTCTAAAAGAATTCGCTTGAAAATTCTCCCCAAAAACATTCTATGTTCCAAACTAAATAATACCTACGCATATATATTTAAGGCATATATATTTCTTTCATACATGAAGTGGCTGTCTCACTCCTTTACTATTGCCATTCATATGGCATATCCTTGGTTACCTTCTGTAACATTCTATATCCCCAAGCATGCATTGGCCAGGGTGTTTATGGAGATTATGTAGCTATAGAGCTTAGGAATCACATTGATCTCTTTGGTTTGTAGAGCACCAGAGTGAAGCTCTGTCAGAAAATCATCTTGCAAACCTAGTTTTATATTCTGTCCATATGATATGATATTTAGAGTAGTAAAGAGTATTATGCAAAGGCAAATTATATAAGGCAAATCCCCTTATTGTTTCAATCATGCACTTTAAACCTTTGCTCCTGCGAACCTGCCACTAAAACGTAGTGGAGAGACTGATCCATATGAATTCCTCAGAACTCAAAAATTATCAAAATGCATTCATTTTTGGTTGTAGCTTTAGTTGGGATGAGGAAAAATAGGTTGGAATCATTAAACAAAAGAACAAACAACAAAGATCCTCAGGGTTGTCTTTTAAGAAAGAGAAATTGGATATCTTACTCAAAGGTCAGACTGTGTTGTAAAATGAATGAGTCAGGCCTTTGAGTCAAATAGGCCGGTGATGTCAGCTAACAAAGAGGACAGTAAGAGTCTTCCACTCTCAGAGGACTTGGAAACATTGCTAGCAATACTAAGGAGGCAAAAAACCACACTGTGAAATGAAAATAATTTTTCACAAAATTACACATTTTTTCTTCAGACAACTGCTAAAGATCAGTGCATGAATCTAAAGCAGCAAACTGCAGCATCAGCTTTAGTCATCAGAAACATCGAACAAATGAAACTACAGAGGGTTACAGGTACAGTCTCTAAGCTACCAAATGCTTAGAGAAAGGAAAACAACTTAATAAACACTTACATCAAATTAATTCCGAGTTATTAGTTAAAAATCTCCAGAAAACAGAGGAACTTACATAGACCAGAAGAACGTGCCAGCTTTCACCCCTTGTTTGGCTGCAGTAATCCAAATCTAATGAGGAAAATATAAGAGGATTAGAGTGCACTCAGATCTTTAATGAATCTCTGAAATCAAAAGAAAATGTTTTCAAGACACATTCTTCTACCCTGAGCCTAGAAGTGGAAATTGCAGTTTTCAGTCTGCGGTCCTAATTTGAAAATGTGGATTGACTAGACTGTGCAAACTCTGCTGCAGTGGGTCAGCTGCTGTGCTGCAGACTTTCACCCCTATATCTTTATGTTGCTTTTAATTGAAAGTACTAAGATTCACGACCAGGAATTCCTCCAGTATATAACTTAATTTTCAAAACCCAGTCATTACTAATCTGACCCTTTTAATGTTCAGCTGTTCAGGTTTTGGAGGATACTCAGTTAGAAAGGAACATACCTTAAACACTAATCAGTGTCTGCACAAATGTCCCTCTTCTCCCATATTCTACCATCAGTAGCCATCAACAGAAAATGTGTTAGAAAAGAGCACACAAAAAAGGGAGAAGACAAGTCAGCAGGTGTTAAGAAAGCAGAGAGACACACCTTCCTCCACAGATGTTTAAGAATTTTTTGAGCTCACCCCACATGGTGATTGATGGAAATGACAGAAAAAATCTCCATGAATTTTTTAACCCTTTTTTCAATTTTTCAATGCTCATAAATTTTTCTGGCTATAAATCAGTTTGTACCAGAAAGTTCCACAATGTAGTCACAAACTGTAAGAGCGAATTTCTAATTTTGTTTGGTTTAAAGCCTGCCAGTTTCTCTGGGGTTAGGGTACTGTTCTCATACTTTGAAAACAGGTTACTAATCTTTCTCTTCCCATTTCTGTGCAACATTCATGATATTCCCCTCTATTTATTCCTTTTCAAACATGACTAGTCCTGGTTTGTTTGATCTTTCTGTTACGAAAGCCATATCATACCCCTGGTTATCCTCATCATCCTTCTCTTACTGCCTCACTTCACCCTCTTTCTCTTTTCTATCCTATGACTCTGCACAAAGCAGGGGAATGAGAATGTCCATACATCAGAAAAGTCCACAAGGGAAAGCAAATAATATGAGTTTGTAGCCCTACAGAACTAAATCTCCCTCTTGCAAGGAACTATCCAAGTTATCTCAAAACTCATTTCTAAAGTGACAATGGCTTAAAGGCCAGCACTGTCTATAAAGCTAGATTATTTCTTTCTGTTATTTATGCATACTGCAATGTATCTGCTTCATGAGGGGTTAAGACAAAGTGGACTTCCCTTACTTAATAATTGCAAAATCTTTAGTTGACTTTAAATCCATTCTTTGAAAGTGCATTCTAAGTCACTCTACCTTGTTTAAACAGGCACTTGTAAACTGTTATCTGGACATGCATTATTCATGTCATGCCTGAATTATTCACACATCAGTCTTAACTGAAATAAATTCAGCACGGTCTGATGAAAGATCATCTGCACAATGAGGCTATAGTTAACAGCTATTAAATTTGGATATTGTAATGTTATTTATGAGAAAATTGGTCTTGTTTGCCTTTCCAGTGCCCTGGACAGACCCCTTACCTCTCATCTCCTCCACCAAATCGTACCGGACTCAGTCCAGTTAAATTAAAATCACAGCTATAAAGGGTCATTTGTTTTCATTTTATTCTAAATTTTTAGTAATGAATCCTCTTTTCCGGGGAAGAATAATACATCTAGAGTAGCTCTATAGAAAAGATATTTTCCTAAATAATGCAGCAGGGGCAGAATGGTCACAGATTTGCAGCCCACTCTTCTCTGTTTTCAGGTGCTTCTCCTCAAAAATCTGATTTCAGGCTTTGTTCATATTAACATTCATTCAAGCTGTCACCAAACAATGAGTCCCCCAAACATCTCCCCCAGCCCCTCCAGCACAAGCCTTCCACCAGCACTATGGTTTGCACGGTGACAAGGATAACAAGACAATGTGTCTCCAAAGTAGCTGCCAAAAAAGGGGAAAAATGGCTTTGAATTTGTATAGGAATTTGGGGTTTGTGGTTGAATAACAGGGATATTGTTTTCAAAATCTCACAGGATACTCACCCCAAAAGTATGAGACAGAAGGATGCAAGTGAACAGGAGAGATGAGGACATGTGCCTACAATCCAGTAACCATGTCCACACACTGCAGTCAGAGGTGCAATTGCAATACAAGGATGTTTGTGCCATATAAATCAGCACAGGGTCTATAACTTCAGCCTGGCCCCTGTGTCTAACTAAGGCAGTTATTTGTTACATATTCTTTCTGTTTCCTGGTATTCCTAGGTGAAAAAGGACCCACACTTAAAGTAATTACATTTTTCTTTGCATTGCAGATTTATTCCTGGAGGAGAACCCAGTTATGGCAGAGAAAGGATGTCAAATACAAATTCGGCACAAGGTATGTCAGCTCAACTGCTGTTATGCTCTTTGGTCTTGCTCTGCTTGGAAAACCATTGACCCTACAGAGCTGGAAGAGATTTATTTTTCTTTGAAAGCATGTGTTCCTGCAAGTTTAAATAATTTTGCAGATATCTTTGGTAAGGTACCAACAAACTAAGTCCAGGGAATTCAGTGCTTGGATTTCACCATCTGCTAACTCTGCTTTGACTTTTTAGTCCTTTGGCCTACACAGGTCCAAACAGTCCAGTCTGCCTGTCTGGCTAAATGAGACCAGCCAAGTTCCACCCTCAGCAGCTGAAGACGTCCTGCACTGCTCCTGGCTGTTAGCACTCTGAATTTACCCACGACACTGTGAATTTTAGCCAATGATTTTCAAGTTGTGCCAAAAGACATCGTCCCTCTGGCAAATGAATAATTGGATCCTTCGTACATCGCCAAAGTAACCAGCACACCTGCGAGAAAGTGGTAGCTACTTTTTATTCATGTTGAGCATAGAGTGTGCTCCATGAATGTCACACGAAAACAGCATTCACGCTTTCTGAACTAGGAGCAATACACTTCTAAGAGCACTAAGGGCACTCAGACTGGCTTCAGAGAGGGAAAAGCTGCACCTGTCCTGCTCCCAGGTATTTCACCTCAGGAATGCAGCCATTTACATTGGCATTAACTGTTTGGATGAGTACACCTGTCTGCTGCACTTGAAATAAGCTCAGTAGCTAAGACAAGGATCTGTTAAGTCAAAAATCAGCAAATCAAAAGGCCCATATCTGTCCACAACATCTGAATGACTCCATTCTGACTTTGCCAGGCAGAGCCTGATTCAACTCAAAGTTACAACAAAACACTACTGGATCTCTGTCCTCCTTTGTTTTTTAAGGTGGGGGTGGGTGGAAGCCTTTGGTTTATTTAAACTCAAACTAAGAAAATTCAACACTATTTACCATCATACCTAAAAGCTGCTACTCGTAACAATACATTTGTAGAGGCATCTTTAAGCACACAGAGAAGCAGCAGTCACCCAGGTGGGAGAATTTCTATTTGCATTGAACAAGGTTTAAATCAAATATCCAGGGTTTTAGAGTTGTGACAGTTAGTGTTGATTAACCTAGTGGTAGCTATCTCTACCAGAAGTGCCCTTGGTTGCCCAGATGTATTAATGGATAGGTAAAATTAGACAACAGACTGTATCAGCTCTTAGGAGCACACAAGCACCCTCAGCCACAGGGTAGTAACTCCAGAGAAGAGTTAGCAGCAAACGCTTACTGCTGCCTAATCACCAGTGAACGTCTCTCACTGTCTTTAAATTAAACCCATCGTCTTTCAAGGCAGACTACAAGTCATAGGAGAGGGTAGGATAGAAGAAAAAAGTTAGCAGATGCCCTCTCAACTTTATCCATTCAGAACAATTGAAATTAAGACGCAAATAAGGGTTATTGTTCCATTTCCTCCCTGTTGCTTAGAGTCACAGACCTGAATTTAATTCATTCTAGATGTTCCAGTACTCAGCATGTAAATGCAATGTGTTATATACACTCTGTGGTTGGTCACATCAGTTTAGGTGACTTATAACGTTTACTGTGTTAGGTGACACCAGGTCTGTACCCTTTGTGAGCTTATGTTATTTGCCATATGTAAATACATTGACTTTAACTGTTAACGTATTAGAATTTTACAGTCAGATGTTTAACAGTGGTAGATGTCCACTCCTGGCTTGCATATGTGACAAGCCTTATTGTATTGCAAGCAGTATAAAGGCCGTATTTCTAAATTAATTTGCTTAAGCAGAGAGGAGAGGAATAAATATTTAAAAAAATAAGAATCAGAGATTAACCACTTTGTCTTCATGCCATGCCACGCCACAGGAAATCATCTAGCTTTTCCAGTGCAGAAAGACCTGCTAAATTATGCAATGACATTCAACCCTAGTACACTGGCAAATGTCCAAATAAATAATATACATGTTTTTATAAATATAAATTAAACGTATCCTATAAGTGGAATTACTTTTATTTTTATATCCTCTGTGTTGAATGACTACAATTGTCCTCCTTTATTTATGGATGAAAGAATACAAGGCTAAGCAATAATTTAGGTGTCAATGCCATATGGAACATGAAAGTCCAAATTTCTCCCTTCTTCTGACTGCTAGACACATTTGCACACAGATATTTCAAAAGGAGTTATTAAAGGCAGCTGCAGAATTTTCTTTTAAAAAGGTGCACAGAAAGTGGGACACCTCCCTAGTTTTAATCTCCCATGGGTAAACAAAGCCCATAACTTTGCAGAGGTTGCCCTGTATTTGTCACACTATGAAAGGACCATATCTTGGGTCAGGGCTGATGGGAGGGACGGCTCTGAAGTCCAGCCCTTGGGCCAGGTCATGCAAACACGCTCCCATTTGCCAAGTAGGGAAGGAGATTCCTGTCAGGAGCAGAGGAAGTGCATACACTCACTGCAGTGGAGAGTTGGTAATGCAAGAACAGAAAATCCTTTCCACAACCAGGCAAAGGTGGGAAAGGGGAAATCACAGCATTTCCCAGTAAAGAAACATGCACAAGACTGGTGCAAGAACGCAAAATTAATACCACTCCTGCACCATTTGCAATTTTTTCTGTCAACAAAGTAAAACGTGGAGTAGCCCCTTCCACACTTCTTACTCTCTATCAGGACATAAAGCTTCTCACAGATTTGGCAACTAAGCATTGCCTTCTTGCTCAGGAGAAGATTTTTGTACATGGAGCCTATTAATTAAATAGACAGACTCAAAGAGCCCTGTTGCTTGTTCATGGCTCAAGCTGTATAAAAAGAAATACTTATAAAACAGAACTACAAACATCTCTCTTTCTGCTTCCCCCACGGATCAACCAAGTGGCTGCAAAATGTGTTCAGGATGGAAGGGCACATGGATGACAGCTTTTTGAAGCTCCTTCTGTAATAGTTAGACAGGCAAAATCAACAAAATTCCAATAATGGTTTTATTCTAACTACTGATGTATAAATTTGGATAAAATCAGGAATATCAAGTTCAGATGCATGGTGTTGATGGCTAGTGTCTGCAGGCATACCTTTGCAGACTTTAAGGACACCTTCACAACCTGCTGTCACTTACTGGCCCCGTTTAAGGATTATCTCATCATCTCAAACTGGGCCCTTTTTGAAGGTTGTGGTCCTTAAAAGGTTGACAGTGGAAATAAAGCTACATACAATGCACCCTAAACAACCATCAATACTTTTATAATTATGATATTTCTGAAGAGCAAGACGTCTTCTGGACCCAAATTCGAATCCGAGCTGGTCTACCCTCTGAAGGAGCCTCTCGGTCCCCACTAACCACAGACCAGCAGTTTTATACCTTTCATCTGCTGACCTTGGCTTATTTCTAAGGATCATGAGAGACCACTAAAAAAAGTAGTGTATTGTCAGCAGTGCAAGCTTAAACTTACTACATCAAAACAAGACACGGAAAACTACTGCTTAACAGAAGCCAAAGGCAGCTGGGGCCTAATTTTAGTGCTTAAAGTTACTTGGGATGAAAACAGAATGTCAGTGTCATGAAAAATGAGCAGTAAACTTAGTTTCCCCCATGGGCCCTGATGCTCACCATTTCTGTGAGATGCTGTGGCAATATGAGGAGTGGTTTTGGAGCAGTTTCCTATGAAACGCTTTTGTTTTGAAAACATGGTGGTTTTAAGCTTATATAATAAATCAAGGTTGTATACTAAATGAGAAGACTGGATTTCAGAAAGTCCCACAACCAGCTACAGTACCCTGAAACACTTCCAAACTACTTTCTCCCCCTTCTCCTTTTCCTAATGCTATTAATTTTCTCATAATTCCTGGAGTAGAACCATTCGGATACTCATCTGCCAAATCACACTGATGTCCATGGTAATCTGGATGTTCCCCAGCAAAAGGCTGAGTATTAGAACAATGAAAGAAAGATGACCACACCCTCCACATTTTAATAAAGCCATATATGATAAGCTGGTCTTCAGGAGCAAGAAAGTATTTCAGAAATTATCACTGTTAAATAACATTCTGTTCTAGGCAGTTGTGATCATAATACAAGGCTGAGGGTCTCTGACACTCTTCTTACCTTCTTGGACAAAAAAATAATAATTCCAAATCCTGTGCAAACCACACACCACTCTGCAGTTTTTTACTGTACTTCAGTTTGAGACTCAAGATATAAAAAGAACCAGCTGAATATGTGATATGACAGACAAGACCTGATTTCCTTTCCTACCCCCTTAATTGTAATGTCTTGTCCTTCAATACCCAGCTATTTTTGACACTCTATGACAATGTCATATTTAAAGAAAATTATAAAAAGGAGTTAGAAACTAACTGTATCTAATCTATATGTATATATGGAGATAACTTCTCTTATAAAAGTCTGCAATCAAATGTGCAATTCTTCAACATGCAGAGAGAGTATCATTTATATCATATTTCTGCAAGAGATCTACCACCTCCTTACCTGGCTATTATGCCCTATCTGTCAGGTTTGCCAAACTTATGGATTTCCCTCATATTAAGTGTATGGGGTTTGAATTATAGCCAGCCCTATCTTTATGCATTTGCTTCCAGTATTCCAAAAACATTTCCAGTTTATCACATTATTTGTGTGTTTCCCCTTTTCAAAAACTCTTCAGATCTGCTGGTTTATTTTATCATCCCTACTTGGGTCTGCAATACTCCCCTCATTCTCTGAGGATCTCATTCAGCATACAGTCATCCATTGTTGTGTAATTTTCTTGAACTCTTCTCAGATGATATTTTTCATGATTCTTGTTTACAATCCAGAAAAATCTTTTTTTCTCTGAAATAGCATAAGTGTTGCTAACAATTGGGTATGGGAATTAACAATGTTCCCCACACAACACAGAAGGTGATGAAGTATTCACGGACTTATATTATACTTTTAAAATATCATATTTTAAAAAGAGAGATTTGTACAAGCCCCAGCAGTTAATTCTTCACGAACTCCTACCTAATAATAATAATTAATGTAAGATGCAAAATTAAAAGTGCATAATTAAATTACAGCTGCCTAACAAGTTGACACACAGCAGCTGAGCCATAGGATTGTCTATGAGCTTGACTCACCCTCTCCTCTCCACACAACCCATGCCAAACTCAGGTCTTAGATAGGCAAGGGAGTGACTATGCTCACCGACAGATTTTACAAAAGCACAAATACCTCATTCTGGCTCAGCTACAGCCAGACATCTGCCTGTCACACGCCTGCCTGCAGCTCTAAATTTTCATGTCTCACATTTGTTGCAGACTAAAACCACGTGCAGACAAATAACACACACACTTGCTAAGTCTAAAACCATCTGAGTAACTTCCTTTAGTTTCTTGGGATATTCCTGTCTTAAGAGATTTGGGGGATGATATCGATCAATTTAGCAAACAGAAATGACAGATTATGGTGTTCCCAAATGTCTTCCAATTTCCTCACTTCTATCATCCCACTCTTTGTGAGATTAACTGGTCAAGCAATCAGTGCAATGAAATGTGCGTGCACCTTGGCTGCTTGCACTTAAAACTTACTATTTTCAGTTAAACACACTTTTGTTGAGCACACCACAGCACACAGTAATAGGGGAAAGTGCAGCAGAAACAAGGCGACTGTCTTAGCTGTAGTAACACAGAATACTTTGAAGGAGTCCATTTCCTTGCCTAGAATAAGGATTCAGAGCTAGAGAAGTCAAGTCCAACACCAAATTAAGAGAGGGGAGCTAGTTCAGCCTCTGCTGCTGTGCTTAAGGCAGAAACTAATTCCCAAGCTTCCACAGTCTCTGCAGTAAGTCACGGAACAGTGATCGCTTGTGGACTTAACAATTATAAAATTTTGCCATGCTATGCTGACAGAACATTTATACTAAAACTGCTCAAGAACAAAACCTTTTGCTAGGACAAAACCCTGAGAAACCCATAATGAAAAGGAAACATAATGCCATAGTAACAAAAACATAGTGTTATACTGCTGCCTCAAATGAGCTTTTTCTCCTAGCCACATCTAATTTATACTTATCAATGCAAGTACCTTTCCATAGTCAATGGATTTATTATTCTGAAAAGCAAAAACCAACTCAAAACATTACATTAAACTGAAAGACAGAGGACCAATTGGGGTTGGGGGGAGTGGGGATTAGGTACAAATTGTTCACATATGTATTTTTCTAATTATTATTATTGGCTATGTTCCACAGCACAGGGGGAGGGGAGGAGAGGGAGGAGGAAAGGAGGAAGAGGGCGTCTGAAACTTACTGGTTGACCTCCCCACCATCTGTGATTGAATTTCTCTCGCCCTCGAAGACTGAAGCTGGCATCAAACACTGGGTCATACATCGAATTGCCAACAATCCCATGTGATTCAGGATAGAGTCCCTTTGTGCACAAGTAGATTAATTAGTAAAACCCTAGTACACACAAATACAGTTCTTCATAGCTATCTGCAAATACCACTAAATTGTTTTAAAATAAGTATCTTTGTAACTACACATCAGAAAAGGTTTTTAGTCTCAGATAAGCACATTTAAAACTGGCTATAGTAATGAAAGCAGTAGATGATTGAATCGTGCTAAAAACATTAAAAACTCCTGTTACTTAATACTTTGAAGTTTTTCCACACTGATTAAAAGTTAGTTCGAGGCCATCAAGGAAAAGGCAAAAATGTATGAAGAGAAGATTGATTTGTACTTTCAGTTCCTCTCCATGAATACCCTTTCTGGACATAGTAATTCATTCTCTGGTTGCAAGAGTAAAACTTAGTATTTCCATTTTGTAATGTTTTATCTTCATGAGAGTCTCTGTGAGATAAGTTATTTTCACAGAAAATAACTGAAGGGGGCCACCCAAAGCCATGGCTTTATATCACAATTTGCTCTGCAGTAAAAGCAATTTAAGTTACTGCTCTTCTTCCTTTCTTTTGGTCCTCTCTCATCCCTACCTTTTCTTTGTCCATCCCCTCCTTTCTCATCCATTTAATATTTGTGTAGTGGCTGCACAAAAAAAGGAGTAAAAATTGCAGCTGCAGGTAGAGACTCCCTTAGACCAGCTTTGGGAGCCCTGTCAGTGTCACACGGGGTGTGTGCCTGACAGTGTGGGGACAGCCTGGCTGCCAGCCCTGCCACAGGGGTATGTGATGGCTCATTTTACTGCAGGGCCAACACAGCACCCAGACACACTCAGCAGCTGTAAATTGTACGCTGACTGCTAAGTCAGCCCTACTGACTTCAGCTCCTCCAACGAAGGAACAACCGCCGGTTGTATTCAGGGTAGGATTTCAGGGGTGGGTTTTTTTTTTCCCCTAGGAAAACTTTGACCTGTAATTATGCAGCAGTACAAATAACTGCAAAAGCAGGCATAAGAAAGCATAGGAGCACTGTGACAACGTATAATGCTGAGATACACTCCATCTCAGCACTTCAAAATACTGAAGAAAACACTTCACATAACTAAAGACCAAAAAGGGTGGACAGTGAAGCAGTTCTACTTTTTTTTTGTTAATCTTGCTTCCCACAACCCACATTTCTACTTCAGTACAACATTTTGTCATCAAAAAAATCCTTCCCAGGGACTTACAGTAGCAAGGGTGTACAAGTTGGGAAAGGTTTTTGTAGGGTAGACAGGTCGCATATAAGGAGAATGCGTTCCACAAGATCCTGAAAAATCAATACCAAATGCAAATATGAGGAAACGAAGTTCTCAGACACAGAAAACAGAGGAAGCAATTTCTGTGACTCAAAATGATGCAGAAACTAGTTAAATTTTAACCAATTTAAATGAACATTCTGCTGCTTAGCAGTGGTCAGCAGTAGGGGCAGTGGTAAATCTACTCATGCACTCTTTGTACTCCACAGTAAACAACTGAAATAATGCAGTCAGATGACTATTGAACCAGCTGCATTCCCATAGACTGTTTTCTTTTCTGAACTAGTCTCTATTCAGACCCATTGGAAATATTTTGTTACGTAAAACAATGTTAGAAAACACAGGTTTATTTTAAGTAATAAATACACTAATGTTGCAGTTTCACAATGTGCTTTGACCTCAGTCCCCACTAGAATCATTTAGACTGGAAAAGACTTTTAAGATCATTGAGTCCAACCATAGATGACTACACAAATACAGGGGGGAAGAAAACCCAACACCTTTCAAGGATATGGGCACACACACAAACACCATGCTATAGAGAGAGGTTTAAATACGCAGTGCATCCAGTATTCCACAAACCCAGGTGGATGTCCATTCCCCCAGAGGTGAGTGCAGGGCATGTCCCCAGCCAGTTAACAGGCATCCACCACAGCTCCTACAGTCACTTATCCAAACCTCTGACATTTCTGAATCAAGGGGAAAATTTTGTGGGCACCTCCCAACTGGCTTGTAAGAGTGTATGATACATATCATGTACTGAAGATGCACTTCTTTGCTGACAAAACCACATGAAGGTCACCAATTCTGAGCAGTATTTCCCAAACCAGCAGCTCTTCCCACTCTTCTGTGTACATTAACCAGGTTGCTTTCAAGTGGCCAGTTGATACCATCTAAACCAAAGGGGACTTCTGCCATTTCAGCTCCATGCTGACATTCCGTTGCTCAATGAACAAAGAAAACAACTGGGCTGCAAGAGACTGTCTGTCATTCATTGTAAAAAAATAGATGTACTTACTCAGTTTTTCAATATTGGGCATGACCTTGTTCCCTTTCTTCATATATGATGCACGGAAACCATCAACAGAGAAGATGATCAAAGGAGGACGAACAAAGCTAGAAGCAAAAGCAGTAGGAGTATAAACCAGCATTTCAAAATATTTTTTTTTTATTTCCACTTACTCATTGGGACTCCAGAGAATCTGAAGTACAGTTACTGTATATACTACATGTCTATAATCCTTTGCGTACTTAACAGACCAGCAGAAGCTGATAATCCTCACACTTAGTGCTCACTCACAGTCAGTGAAAGGACTGATATCCAACCTAAAAAACATCTTCCCTGAGCAGTTAAAAACATATAGCCCATAAAGGCAAGTGTTTATAGAAGGAGATGTAAAAGGAAAAAAAATAATATTCATGAGTACCCACCCTAGCACACTATCTGTAGTTAAAAACCACGTCACATGACAGCTGGTCTTCTCTCTTTGCAAACAGAAGTCCATGTAGCATTTTGAGTGAGCTCTGTGAGGCATAGCTCACCCTCACATACTAAAGATGATAGTATCTCATGTTAGTTTGTTTTTTTTTTTAATTTGCTATTAAGAGTTGATTGCAAGCAGGCAAAGATTTGTCATGGACGGGCACACCTGGGCTTTTAGTGTTTACTGCTGCAGGGGTAAGCAGCTGCCACTGTCACCAAGAGAAGCTCCTCCAAACTATCCTCCTAACAGCACAGGTTGAGCTGCAACCCAATACAGCATCTGAGCAGATGCTTACCTTTTGGGATAATAGAGACAACTGGTTTCAAAAGTGCTTACTTTCTCATGTGCTCAAATTCCTCACTAAGTCAAGCCTATATCCCATTGCAATTTAGAAATCCTTTCATTTAGGAGCATAACACCAGGAGTAATAAATTCAATTTAAAAAAAAAATGGTCTGAACTGTGTTCACATGTGGCTTAACATGAATTTTACTGCAAGCAGAATGACATAAGCCTTCCTACTGACTTCAGATGAGTCTGGTTACCTTCCCCATGTAAGTGAAGCAGGAAAGCTCAGCAGTAGGTGATCAAAGACCAAGAGTTCAAACCCATATTTTATGCAACACTACTCACCCAGCAGCTTGAAGGCAAATGTTTTACGATATTATGAGCTTAACTGTACAAATGGTGAAGCTCAGGAAAGCATCCAACCCACAGCCATTCAGCCTGCATCACAGGGCCACTGCTGAAGTGTGGTGGGCAGAGCTGGGGACCACTGGCTGTGCTGCATTTGGCTTTGTAGTTGGATGCAAAACACTTACCCTGCTGGACACTCAGGAGCCTTTATCTCTTCACAGTCATCATCCACCCAGTGGGTTTCTCCTGCCAGAAAAGTCACATTGGAGTTTCAAAAAATGAAAAATTAAAAAATCTGTGGACAAAGCTATAGGTTTCACAGAAAATATGTATTAAAAAGAAAAAAAAATCAAGTCTATCTCCAGTTAACAGACTGTCTTGTCATACTTTCCATGAATAACGAGCATGTCTTTTCACAAGGCTGAACAAGTGATCTGGTTATATTCTATTCAATAAAAATATTCAAACTAGCACTCCTACAGGTAGCTCTTAAAACTGGAGTTAAAAGCAGTTCTGACCGCAAGAGACAGCGGTAACGCTTTAGTCACAGTGGTCATCTATTTTAATTTTTTTTTTTTTTTTTACTTTTGATGTGTCAAAAACAGGTAGTGCTGCTTCTGGCTGTGAATTCTCACCCTCCTTCCCCCAGCTCTGATGTGTCCATGAGCTGATTCAGCTGGCTAAAGGCACAAAACAAAATTCATTCTAGGGAAGAAAAACAACTCTAAATAGTTTCCACCTTGTTTAGAGAGCTGATCAGCTCATGGATCAGGTGAGACTCAGGCTAAAAAAAGCATTAATACTCCTTCAGAGCTAGATTAGTTAAAAATCTTCATGTAATCAACTATTTTCTTAAGGTTTTCACTGCTGAATGCTGACTATAGAGTGGCTCATGGCTTGCACTTTCACAGGTCAGTTGAAAAACAAATTATTAACTAACAAGCCTGCTTCCTAAACCTGGCACTATTAAAGGAACTGCAGTTCAATGAAAAGAACAAAACAAAAAACATCATAGAAAAAAAACTACAGGAAATGTGTGCTGCAAGCAATTCCAACTGACCATGACAGGAGGTGGAGGGACAATTTCCAAGAAAAAAAAAAAAACAACCAACACACTATCCTCAGAAAGGCAAAGGCATGAATAAAGAGGAAACACTGTTCTCACATAAGGATTACTCCTGTCAGAGTTCCAGGGTCGTTCAGATAATTTGTTATTAGCCAATTAAACAAAGATTGTGTACATTAAAGCTGGAGATGTAAATTCCTCTGTCTTGACCCTTGTGAGAGGGAGCTCACAAAAAAGGCAGGAACTGAAAACATAAATAGTATTTAAGTGGTCTCAGCCTCGGGTTTCTTTGAGAAGGGGAAGAACAATCTACAGGGATTTGTTGGAAAATATATATTTCACTTGGATTCCCAACAGTGAAACCCAAGTAAACAAAAAAGCCCATTTTCAGTGTATGGATCTGGAACACTATCATTCTGTGAACATACACAGTTGTCCAAAATGGTGTGGAAGAAACAATTTCAAACTGTAACCCTTGCCCCAGTAAAGTTAATGAACGAAAAAAACCCTAAGAACTAGCTGAGATACAAAAGCAGAACCTGTAAAGCTCATTACCAAGGATCAGAAGATCTGGTCTGAATGGCAGACACACTACACAGGCAGTAGATGCTCTAAAAGAGCAGGGCAGTGGATGAAAGTTAAGCTTTCACAGCCCATCCACCTGCCAACCAGTGTGGGGTGTTCTACAGCCATGGTGTGTCATGATCATCTGAAGCCCATGTCACCCACCCACGAGTAACAGCCCTTGTATTTTGGCAACTCCTCTCCCACAAGAAACAAAGCCTACAGGTGTTAGGCCAAATAGTTTGAGCAGGAGCTTTTGTGGTGGGGGTGGAGAAATGTCTTCGGGACAGAGATAACATATCTAGGAATGCTCCATTCCTTCTGAGACCATCAGATATCCCTACTCTCCCTGTGATGCAGACAAATGCATCTGAATACTTTAGAGTTTTGCTTTAAACTCTTCTTCATCCTCCTACACCTATTCTCTTTCTATAATTTTAATTCTACAGGCAGAGATAATGTCCTTCTACGATCAACAAATTATACATATTTTTCTCTGCTAGTATCCAGAAAATTACAAATTCAATTCCCCATTCTCCACCACCCCACTCTCCCCACCCCAAAAAAAAAAAAATCAGAACAAGGAGCGTTCTTCCTTTAGAAGAAAACCCTTTACCCACAGGGCTGCCTTCTATTGGGTTTGGAAAGATAAAAGGAAGAAAGACTAAAGACGTACCTTTGCAAACGACTTGGTAATTAGTACAACAATCTCCTCTACTTAAGCAGTCTTCAGAGCAGTGACAAGCATTGTCATCATTCCTGGTTTCTCCACAGCGATCTTTGGTACACTCCCAGCCCCGAGCTACAATATTCACATTGTAAGAAAGAACGAGAGATTGTAAGCAAAACAAAGTAGCGACTCAAGCCACAATGACAACGCTCTAGTCGTTAAAATTGGGTGTAAAGCTTATGGCCCCATTTTAGCGATTTCAAGACCTCTGAAGTATGTCAACCAAAACCAAAAAGGACTTGCACTTGATTTGCAAGTGCAGGAGAGTTCTTCCACCCAATACACGTGTATTTCTGCTACCCTCCGGTGTTGTATTTCAGGCTTTGTACAATCTGGATGCCAGAAGTAGTGTGTAAAGAAAAGACAAAAAGGAATCTTGACGGATAAATGGTGGGGCCTGAAGCACAAACTAAGAATCATGGTATTTCTAGGATGATCGTTTCTTTTCCTCACAACTACTACAGTCCCCAGCTCAACCCACAGAAAATAAGAGAAAGTAGGAAAGAGATTATGTCGATGCAAATTGATGCCTTACTCCCATGAGTTGCTCACTCACAGTGCAAGATTCAGCACCAATTGAAAAGTTTTGAGAAAACAAGAGCTGTTCTTCCAGTAAAACACTCCAGCTCTTCTCATCTTGCAAATGAAGTTAGGATCTAAGGGCCTGTCTAAATCGAGTGCTCTCTCAAGGGTAGTACATTGCTACATTTTGGAACAGGGCCTATGGTTTTAAGGATGATTTTGCACATCCAGGCCCAACAAAGAAACTTTAAAAATCAGTTTAGACAACATCCACCAGTAAAAAAACCACATCATATCAGAGAAATGTCTTTTATCTTATTTTCTCCTTCATTTGGGGCTTTTTTTTCTGTAAGTAGGTAATATTTACAGATTATACATGTGATAATTGCCTGAATAAATGCCTATGGGAGTATATGAGAATTAGCACAACAGTTCCAAGTGCTATGCAGGTACGCATACACAAATGTGAACATGTGTCTGCTGCAGACAGGAGACTTGAAAAAGTGAAAATCCACCCTTTGGTAGCAGACATCTTGCTGAAAGTTGAAAGTCTTCAAAAAGAGCCTCTCATTCTGCAGTCATCTACACCGGGGGTGAAACAGCATCAGTCTAAAATCAGAAGTTTTTTGGCCTGGAACTAAAGTTGTTTTTCATACCAGATTAGCTCACCATTTGTTGGTACTGAGTTATGAAAATTATATATTCATAAACAGAGTTGAGGAAATCAGGACTTTTAAACATGGCACAACCATGGGCAATGATATATTTAATCATCAGACTTCTCTTCTGGTTGCTTAGTGTAATACTTCGATAAAGCAAGAAAAAGTTTAATGGCAAAAGTAAAAGGCATCTGTGCCAACTCTGACCACTGTGCAAAAACTCAAAAAGAAGGGTATAACTAATAATTTAGATGCACTATGCTCAGAAGTAAAATATAACTTGCGGCCGTCTTCGACGTTTTCCTTGACTGTGACTCAAGGGGGGGGAAAAAAAGGCAAAAAAAAAGAAGAAAGTGAACCCATTGCTGTATTTCCATCCCCAGAGGTCCAATAAACTGAAGTCAAATGTTTCTACCAGTGCGTTATAAGCATCCTGAAAACGAGAAATCAGAGTCTGGGGCACGGGTAGTAAGCCCAGGCTGTCATTTGAGGCTTGCTCCAAGAAGACCCACACTCCTTCAATGCTCCCAGTCTCCAAGGCACCTTCATGCCACAAATGAGCCTGAATTGCACCAATATTGAGTTATCACTTGGGGGAAAAAAGGATGGCTGACACAAAATGACCAACCTCCAGTTTTTACCACAGCTTTTAATTGTAGCCTAGAGGTCAAACTGGTGCCTGAACACTGATTATTGCTTTTAATTTAGTACCAGAAGATCTACTTTTCCTGTAATATGAACAGTACCCTGCTTTTTCTGCCCCTCCCGAAAGGAACAATAGATGCTCATTCCTACTGCTCCTTGCAAGGAAACACGGGCTGCATTCTGGGCTGAGCTGAGCCTGCCCAGCAAGGCGAGGTGAGGAGGAGATGCAGGCTATGGCAGGGAGCGAGGGTTTATCAGGTAGGTCCTGACCACTGGCAGGAACCAGGTGTCAGCAGCACCTGGCAGTGCAGGACAGGAGACCCATCATACCTGTCTTCAAGCACAGCTCATCAAAGTCGAAGCAGCAGCTGTTGTAGCTCTTGCACAGGTTGTCACAGCGGCAGCCAGGAGGCTCTGCCTCTTGAAGTTCAAAGCACCTGTTTTTGCAGGAGCCAGAGGTACTGATCCAGGGGGAATCTGACAGGACTGTGTGAACAAGAAACAGGGCAACATCTGTGAGGCCAGCAGCAACGGGACAGGCAGCTCAGCCCCAAGCCACTCAAAGGAGCAAAACCTCAGATTCTTGCTCTGGGAAAGGGAAGGAAGCAGGGAGAGGAAAAAGACTGCTTGAAGAAATGAAGGGAAAAAAAAGAACAAATTCCAAAAGAGTTGTTCTTTTGGGGGAGGAAAAAAAATAAAGGAAACAGCATGCTGTGATAACATCCTGCAAAGAAACAGCCCTGGCTTTACCTCTGTAACAATCAAGAGATCATTAGCAGAAACGTATTGAAGTCTCCAAGGCCCCATTCCAGGAGCTGTAGTTATTCCACAGAAGCAGGCCTTTGTTTTCAGAAACCAAGTGACATTTTCATGGCTGGCTGGTCAGTTTGCATAGGAAAGGACTCCAATTAATCTACATGCAACAGCAGGACTTGGTTTGCTATACTGGAAGGCGTCAAATCAATGTGAAGCATGAAAGAAAACTTTAAGATGCTCTATAAATTAATGGAGAAATAAAGCAAGGCTTTTTGACGAGATTCTGCAGAGCACCAAATTATAAAATATCCAGAAATGCAGAAGTATTTAAGAAATTAATATATTATTACATGTGTAAGTAAATGGAGGACTGCCAATCTGAAAGCCATGAATAATGTATTAGACTTCAATATTCTATTAGTAAGGGTCCTTAAAGTCAAAGCTGATATGCACATATCTGCTGTTTTCTCAAAACTTACTGTTTTGTACTCTTTAAATATTTTCAGAGTTTTTCCTATAAGAGAATCCTACATAGCAGCTTATACAAAACAGGAAAATTGTGTGTTGTTCTCTAGGGTTAATTGCATTTTATGAAATAAAATAACTAAGTTATGTTATCCTTTAAATACAAAGGTGTCCCAAGGAAAATTTCACAATACCTTTTGTTCCTTGAGAGACCTATTAAAATTAAGTATTTGAAATCATCTTGGTTTTGTTTTCTTTTAGGTCATGGTTTGGTTTCGGGTCTGGTAAATCTCACCATGATTAGCAGTATGATTTTAAGAGGACTGACACAACGGCATTTTTGGGAAACAGCTGCTCTGATATTTTCTTATATATTTTTCCCCTTACACTTTTAAATAGACGAAAGTTCAGTCACCACATAAACTGAAGCGAAATCTCTTCCCAGATAAGATGGCATTAACCAAATACTATGAGAATGGATGGAAAAATTATAAAAGAGGAGTTCGGAGGTGCCATTGTAGTAGCTGATGTCTCATCACCACCCATCCCCAGCACTACTGCTCCCCCACTTCCCTTGGAGTGGCACTGGCACTGGTTGGACACCAGCATGAACCACTTCAGGGAATAAACCTGTCAGCAAATCAACCCTACACCAAGATCGTAGGTGAGAACCCCAAACCTACCATGTTTGCACTCATGGATTATGGCAAGGCATACTCATAGGACTGCTGGAAAAGACAGTAGCAGACAACTGTGTCTCTCTGCTTTTGTGGTTTGTTTTTCTCAACCAGGTCAGCAATGCTCAGTGAGAGTAACATTATACACATAGTTAAGTTTTGCTCTACCCTGCAAGCATGTTCTTAATGAGACATCAATATTTTGGCCATCTGAAATTCCAAGCACTTAAATGTTGTGTATCTGTGCTGGCAATACAAAGACCAGTGTTTTCTTTGCTCAAGTAAGTAGGTCCCAAAGCTATGTTAGAAATTAATCACATGAGAATTGCTTCAAAGCATGCTAATAACTCAAACTTTCAGAGCTATGAAGCCTTCTTCCTTATTTTTAACGACAGATGCTTCCTATCAAATGCTTGTGAAAAACTGTTACCAAAAAATATTTTCATGTTATTTAACCTCTTCCACTACTTTTTCTTTTGGAAGCCAGATAATATAAGCTTCAAATCAAAGGTATTGTGAACTTGAAGGTATTACATACTAGCATATAACCCTTACACTGGCATTACCCTCTTCCTTTCAAAGGACAGAGAAGGAGATCTTATCAGAAGGTAAAAAAAATCCACATGTCAACATGTGTTTAGGAAAGAGAAGGTATAAATCTGACTGCAGATTACATAAGAGACAGTTAACTGCAGCTCAAGGAATGTCTACCTGTTGTAAAGAGCAGCTCATCTATCAGGAAACCACTGGAACAAATTGCCCACGGAGGCTGTGCAATCTCTGAGCTTGGAGATTTTGAAGAACAGGTTAGGCCAAGATCTGTCAGGATCACTTCAGTAATAACTGACCATGTCTTGGGATATGAAGGTCTACATAGCTGTTCAAGGTCCCTTCTAGCTCCATCTTCTATAACTGCAGGTAGGGTTTCCATTTCATGCAAGAAAGGTTTGGCCACTACCTTGTCTGTTATTTTCTCATATCTCTTGACAACCATCTCATTACTAATGTGACAAATAATCCCAAATCACTTAGCAAATTCAAGTCACACCTCCTGAGTCAATGCAGGACACTTTCTATATCACAGCACAAAAGAGGACTTGCTAAATTTCTCTCAATATAAGATCACTCCTTTGTTTATCATGCTTGACCTTGCCTTTGCAGCCAGACCATGCTTTTCAGGTCGTGCACAATGCCATGGCAGGGGTACTGGTGCATGCAAAATAGTCTGAAAATATATCAGGAGCTCCATCCGTGGTGAGCACTTTCAAACTAGGAGAAACCCTTGTACAGAACAAACTTACACAGTTTAAAAGTCCTTTTCAAAATTCCTGCATCCCTCCACAGCTCCTGCAGTCAGACTGTGCAGCAGGTAGAGGGATCTCAGCATGAAGATTCTCCCCTCCTTATTTAAAACATAAAGCCTTTCACATCCTTTTCCATACATGCTTTTTTGGCCAACTAAGTTCAAAACAATCATCTAATTGTCTTTTACATCATAGGTTAGAGACCAAAGTTACATAGGGCAATAGTGCCTTTGTGATTTAGTTCATGGGGGTTACTACATTTTCATTGTAAAGGTGTTATCTTAGAAGGTACCATATCAAATTACTTCCTTTGACTCTGATTACAATATCTTTTAAAAAAATCATATCCATTTATTTTCAGTAGTATTTAAGACATAAGACAATAGAGACATGCCTACACAGTCATTACAGGAAGGAGACTACCTGGTAACAATCTGCCATTTTGGATCCTATGGATCCCATATGGAACCTATACGGAACAACCAAATGATTATGCAAAACATTTGGAGCTTCAATATTGCCACATAATATTCATTTTATGAACTTGCATTTCATTTTTGCAATGAGTAAAATTTCAGTGAAAAGTCAGAGAAAGAAAAAAAATATATCCTAACTCCAGTACAAGAAAGGTAAGACTCCATTTCTAATGACATGTTAAAAATCCATCGAGAAGGGATAGAAAAACTTCAGTGTATCTCCTTCCAAAGTGTAAGTTATCCTATCATGACCAAGAAACATGCTTCAAGAGATTACTAAGGACATTTTCCCCAAAAGCGCTTACAAGCGCAAAAAGCAAATAACTTACAAAAGTAAAGTTGTGAGTCTTGGTTCTCTTATGCCTTCTAGAAATTTTAGGTAAAAAAATTATTTCAATTAAATAATTTGTTGGGTACAAATATTAAACATCTCAAATGTATAAAGACATACATCTGTACACTGTAAAAAGAAAACAAAGTGCGGTAGGTATTATGTGATACTTTGACATGCATTTATAAGCAACTAGGAAAAAAACACAAGTTTTTGGTTCATAGCAGAGTTCTATGCTAGATGAAAACTAAAATTTGTTTATAATCATGGCATACCTCTGGAGAAATAACAAATTGTCTTCCACAGTAATGTTTAGTAAAGACTGTTTTATCAATCTAAAATAATTAACTCTTAACACCAAGAAACTTGGAAATAAATAAGCCAAGAAAGAGTGAAATTGAAAAATAATTATACCAATCTTTTGTTCTGGATAAGTCATTGCACTGGACTTCTAATGAAGTATAACTGGAAGTAATTTTTACTGTCTCCTTTAGCCAGATATAACTACAACACTTTATTATTTACTATCACTTTTTTTTTCCTGCAATGAAAGTAACCAAGCTTCATAAACACAGAATGGACAAAACCTTCCATTACTGTTGTCTCTCATTGTTGCAACCTGGACTTGACTACTTCAATGCCAGGTGCAGGTCCAATCCCACCTGTAAGCAAATTCTCAATACACTTCCAAAAATACCCCATCTCCTGCCCTTTTGCAAGAGATCCTGTATTTCTTCCTACTTTTCTGTAATGCTGATCTAATCCTCCTGCTACTGGAAACAACACACAGCTACTGATCCCAGCCCTGACGGTGTTGAACGGTGCTGGTTGGCTCAGCCGAGCTGGCACCCGATCGGCTGCAATGGGTCCCCAGTATCAGACCTTTGGAACTTCAGCAAAACCAGCTCTGAGCAGCTCTGCCCGAGACAATCACTAGCGAACCAAAGCAGCTGGTAGTCAGATGTTGAACGCTTGAAACGCAAATCCTTCGCATTACTATTACACACACTACACAACTACTCTGCAGTTAACATACTAGAAGATTAAAAGCAAAGCCAAACCAAACCCGTTTTTCAAACATTTTTTAAACTGATATAAAGATCAAAGGTAACAGACACTATCTTTTTGATTACCTAAAACGCCTCTGCTCAGTGATTGTTGCCCTGATTGTTGCTGTGATTAGACACCAATTCCTGTCAAAGACGGGGGACAGAAGGACACAGATACATTACCAGGAACGCAACGAACTCTGGCCATGGTAAACCATTTCATAATTAAAATTCACAAGCTATCATTACAGACGGGCACTGCAAATGAAACCCTTCCACTTCAATTACGTTAACCATCTCTAAGTCAATGACCGCAGGTTTTGTTTCTCCTGCCAAAGGAACAGAGGCACAAGTCAAGCCTGGGGTTTTTTGCCCCCTTTTTTTTTTTTTTAGGAAAAAAAAAAGGAGTAGTTTTTTGGTTTATACATTTTTCCATTTGGAGTATGTCTGAGCTCACAAAATCCTGTATTGCCCCAGAACACAAACAACAGTTCTTTTTGTGACAGTTCTTACTGTCTTCCAAAGAAAAAAGTAAAATACACAAGAAAAACAGAAGACTCAGTGACAGCGCATCTGCACGAACACCTGCTCTCCTCTCCCGGCCCTCTCCGCCGTCAGATGTCTGCCGTCTACTGTTCACAAACCAGCATGACCTCAGGAGCCACAGAAATCCCAAAAGCTTTTCTCACCAGCGCCTCTTGAAAGCATTCATCAAGTTTCTAGAAACCGCTTCAATAGCTACCAAAATAAACCCAGTACCCTTAAATCCATCAGGGAGTTTCTCTTAGCACTAGAAGGAAACTGTGCAGAGCACAAAACATGCCAAACGCTTCAGAGGAGCTGATGAGACCGATCTCTGTGAGACTGAGAGTGCTCAGTCCTAAAATAAGCTAAATTTTCCATAGTCACATGCACACAGAGCAAAAGTTTAAGTAAATAGGAGACCTATAGGTGAGTCCCAAAGGTCAACTGACTCGGGCTCTGCGAGTTATTTATTCTTCTCTATATCCTAGAGGGAAAAGGAACAAGCAAACTACTGTTACGGAGTAGGAATGGTTTCTAAGCACAGCCTATAACATAAGGGTATGCCGATGCACAATTTAAGTCCGTTACTGTACCTGAGACCGGCCCCTCATCCCATTCTTCGGATCTCCTAAATCGATTTGTTGTAAATCCCATGCAGACATTTACTCCAAAGGCAAAAGCAAACAAGGATATAACCTGCAAAAGTAAAACAGTAAAGTAAGAGAACTGTGCAAGAAGCAGGACTTTTGTGCTAAGAGCATTAGGCATAAAGGGTAGAGATGGTCCTCTGTACATTCGAGCTCCCCAGCACTGCAGTTCCCATCACTGGAGCAGCAGCTGACAGCGTCACCGTTGGAGAGTAACACAAACCAGAAGGCGTTTATGAATAAAACATCTCTTTCTGAAGCTGAAACGCTCCTTTTTGTAGGAACTTATTCAGGACAGACGGGCTGCTACTCCTCCTCTAAAAGCAAACACGCTCCTCTCCTCCCCTACCTGGTGCGAGTGGACGCAGCCCTGCTTAGCCATACCAGGGAATTCTTGAAAAGCCTACGCCGCACCGTCGCCTTTTTTTATAGTGAGCGCAGAGCTCTGTTTGCTCGGGGAGTTCGGGCTATTAGCTACGAGTAATCCCACCTGGTGAGGTTGACAGGCTCGTGTGATTTGTCCAGGGGGTGATTTCATCATGTTTCACTCACAAATCGCAGCTCCGAGTGCAAGAAGCTCCAGGCATCATCCCCTGGCTGCGCCCTCCCCCCAAACACACACCCGCGCGCTTTTATGTGGTTTGCTCTGGCAGAGCTGGGCTTGCTTGTGCCGCGGCGGCCAATAGCTCCTCCTGCTCGTTTTATTCTCCTCACAAAAGTAACATGGTTAAAAGAAAAACCAAATGCGTTTCCATCTGGCTCGAAGAAGAAGAGGGGGAAACTCACTGGGGGCTGCGAACTGAAAATATCCCGATGCCACCCTCAAAAGTGCCCCGGTGTCAGGTGTGACAGCGCGGTGGGCTCGGTCCCCGCTGACCCCTCACGGTTGGGCGGGTTTGGGAGCTGGGGGACCCCTTTCCTTCTCCACGGGTGCTCCTCAAATTTCTAACTGAGCTGCAGAGCAGAGGCCTCTCAAAACTGGAGACGCTTTCAGAGCGCGGGGGTATTTTTCAACGTTGTTCTCCCGTGCTGCTGTGGCAGGGCAAGGCTCGTATCGATGGAAACACAAGCAGTTCCATCTGAATAGCTGGAAAACCCAGACTTCCAGAAAGGAAGGGAAGTGACACGTTCCCTCTGCCCCACATTCCCCCATTTTCATCAACAACAGAAAGCTTGGCTGTTTGGATAAGCACTTTTATTTACAAAGCAAATGATAATGCTGAACAGAATTAAGGTTGAAATCAGTGGCTTAAATATTATTTGCCAAGGCAAATTATTTACCAGTGTAGTTTGCCACTTTTTTTTCTCTGATGAAAGCTTCTTTCATGAAAATGTTTACTAACAAACAATTACATTTAAAGGAACAGAGTCGAGGTTTGTAAGCCCTCAGATGGACTGAGCTTCTCTTGGGACCGGTCACATATTCTATACTGGCATTAAGAGACAGTTTTCTTTAAATTAACTTGCAGTAATAAACATACAATTTTGAGCTTTGTTTAGAGGTACCTTTTACCTGCTGCAATAACTCCCCTTCCCTACTGTGTAGCTTTACAGGACAGAGTCTAAAAAGTCTGTCTCTTCGCTGCCCACATCTCATCAGCTTGCCAGCCTTTGCCAGGAGATGATCCTTTTTTATGCAATTTCTTAACCGAAAGTGGCTCCATTGTGTAGCTGAATCTTTGCATTGCAAGGCTCGGGGCAATGTAATTAGCCCAAAAAGACCTTCATCTTAGCCACACCAGGACATTGTATTCCTTTTACTTGCAAGGACTGAAACTATGAATTCAAGACCTATCTTCTAATGTGCACTTCACCACTAGCTGGGCTGAAAAAAAAATAGCCAATAGGCAATATTTTTCTAGCAAAAAGCTGAGCATAGAAGTCTAGAGAAAAGCAATTATCAACAATGTTGCTATCTGTTCCTATGAAATTCTTTGCCCTTAGCCTCTGGTATATCCTGTGGTTAAACAATTTCATCCCCAAGCACTAGGTAAGTACAGCCGTGTGTGATCACAGCAGACAGGAAACCTAAGGTGCCACAAGTAAAATTGCTCAGTGGTGTTGCCTATGTATCTCAGCTAATGAAGCTCATGATTTCATGGGCAAAATACGGAAATCAGCAGCCTCAAGCTCTCCTCCAGCTTGGGACCCTCAGATTACTGAGGAACCTAGGCAAAACACAAATGAATTTTGAAATCAGGTGGCCAGTTCTGAGTGTCCAAGCCAATACATCCAGTCTCATTTTCAGAGATCCAGAGTCTTTGCTGTTCCTGCATGTCTTCCTAACACACAGGTCTTCAGTTCTCTTGAAAGAAAATTCCTACATATGTTAAAAATGGCCACCTGGAAAAATAAAGCAACAAACAAAACCAAGAAATACAGCATCATGCATGACTTCTACTGACTTAAAAATACATGTTTCCATTTGTGTAACCTCTCTGGAGCTTGTAAACTTCATGACTTTACATAATAGAGGAGCTCATTTTGTTTTCTGGTCAATGTTACAAGTATATTAAATTAATTAAATCCTTTGTAATGTCCTTTAGAAATATAGATGACGACGACTCTGAAACTGCTAATCTTTTTCATCTGTGTAATGTAAGACACATTTTCCAGTAGCTCTCAACTGAACATACACTCAGATGCACAATGTTCTTTTTGTCACAAAGATTGTGCCTGAAGCCATCCTACAGATGCAGAAGGAACTTATTAGCATAAACAAGGTCTAATCATTTTGTTCAGGCAAAATTTCACTGCTGGGATCAGTGGCAATTAATTTTTTCAGCAACTAATTGCCATTTTATTCATTAGAATAGAAAGGACTAAAGCTGAAATAATATATTCCTGGCCCAATAATTCAGCAATTCAGTGCAAGTTTTAAGGCTTAAATGAAACACATTTAAAAGGAATTTTAACAAGATCAGCAGAATATGAAATGCCTCTTCATCAGTTATCATGAATAAGAATTGACCTTTGGATTTTCTGGCTTCTATTAGACTGATTATTTAACTCTGGATGCAAAACTTCCAACCAGGCACCAGATGGCGTTTTACATGTGAAATTCATACTGTAACATTTCCACAGTTACAAACATTCACAGAATCGCAGTATCGTGTAGATTGGAAAAAAACATTAAGATCATTGAGTCCAACCCTTAATTCGGCATTTCCACGTCCACCACTAAATCATGTCCCCAAGTGCCACAAATTTCATGTCTTCTAAATACCTCCATCAGCTTCCCTGAGCAATCCGACTGTCCTTTCCAAGAAGAAGTTTTTCCCAATATCCAGTCTAAACCTCCCCCAGCACAACCTGAGGCCATTTCCTCTCATCCTATCACTTGGTACTTGGGAGAAGAGAACAAACTCCACCTGGCTACAGCCAGGTACCTCTCAGAAAGCACTAAGGTCTGCCCTGAGCCTCCTCCTCTGCAGGATAAACACCCCCAGCTCCCCCAGCAACTCCTTCTAAGACTTGTGCTCCAGACCTTTCACTAGCACCATTCCCCTTCCCTGGACACACTCCAGCCTCTCAATGTCCTTTTTGTAGTGTGGGACCCAAAACTGAATCCAGGATTTGAGGTGAGGCCTCACCAGTGCCAGATCACTTCCCTGGTCCTGCTGGCCACGCTATTTCTAATACAGGCCAGGATGCCATTGGCCTTCTTGGCCACCTGGGCACACTGCTGGACCATGTTCAGCTGCTGACCAGCACCCCCAGGTCCTTTTACACAGTTCAGCAAACTGACCGAAGGTGCCCTCAATCCCCTTGTACAGATCATCACTAAAGATATTAAACAGAACTGGTCCAAGTACTGAGCCCTGGGGAACACCACTTGTGACCAGCTGTTAATTGGATTTAACACCACCACCACTCTCTGGGCCCAGCCATCCAGCCAGTTTACTATCCAGTGAAGAGGACACGCATCCAGTTCATGAGCAGCTGATTTCTCCAGAAGAATGATAGAGGAAATGGTGTCAAAGGCTATTCCATATTGTTAATATAAGCAAGGCAGTATTTACAGTCTTATATGAAACTGATTTTTCTTGACTAGTATTTTAATGAGAAAAGAAATGCAGAGAAATGCAGTATACTGGCCTAGTCAGAAGTTGGGGATGGAGTGTGCTCTAAAGAAATGAGCCTTCTTTGCTACTCCTCTCCACTTTGCCCTGGATGCTGGATGCAGCCACATCAGGTGATGGGGGGGGCCAGGGTGAAGGCTCCAGTATGCTTGATGGCAGCATGAAAGGCAGAAAGGTGAAGAACTTCTCTGAAGCATCACAGAGCTCTCACCCTCCCAAATGCAACTTCCACAAATAGTTGTGGCCAAGAAAAATGATTAGCTGAGTGAACGAAATAGCAATTTCAAAGAACAAAACCCTGTTGGTTGGTAAACCATAGAAATTCAAACAGTGTCCAGATCAAATATAAGCATTGAGAAACCAAATGAACTTCCAGCAGCCAAAGTGATCATGGGAAGAGTCAAGTACTTTGCTGAAGACACCCTGAGTCTTTTTAACAAAATCAAAGAGGTACAACATAACAAGCAGAGCTGATTCCCATGTATAAATGACTCTAAAACATATTTTTATCACAGAATCACAGAATGGTTAAGATTGGAAGGGACCACTGGAGGTCATCTAGCCCAACCTCCCTGTTCAAACAGGGCACATTACTCCGGATTGTGAATATCTCTAAAGAGACTCCACAGCCTTTCTGGGCAGCTTGTTCCAGTGCTCAGTCACTCTCATAGTAAATAAATTCTTCCTCATACTCAGGTGGAATTTCCCATGTTCCAGATTCTGTCCCTTGCCTCTTGTCCTACTGCTTGGCACCACCAAGGTGGTGGTGGAATTTAGAGGGTTTTATAGAGGGGGTAGGCAGCATAGGGTAGGAAAAGGAACTATTAGCATAGGCAAGGTCACACTATCTTTACCTTGGGCTGTGGGACGCGTTTGCGAGTTGAAGAAGCTTCTGCAAGTATCTTTTGTACTTACACACAGAAGTTGCATTTTGTCAAGGAGACAGAAGGCACTGGACTGACTTCCCAGAAGGTGCACCACCACACCCTCTGCTTCCCCATGAGACTGAGAAGACCTACAAACCAGGCTGTGCTCATTAAAGTACACCCTCCTCACCACAGTTCCTCAAAACACCACCCAACAACAGCAGTCTCCAATTATCTGTCTGCTCATCATCACCAGACCCTCAGGGACAATCAGGGACAAATTAAAGTCTTCCAAATTGCAGTTTGCTTCAGCCCAATCCGTGAGGCACCAAGTGCCTTAGGCACATAAAGGCCCATCAACATTTTTGAGCAACCTACATAACGCCTTCAGGGTTCGCAGGGCTGGGGAGTGAGCACCCACATCCAGCCCAAAACTCACTGAGGACAACCAACAAAGCACGTGGACCTGCAGAGCACATTGCACCCCTCCTCATCTCACCCTCATCTACGTGTTCGGCACAAAATACGGTGTACTGGGTTCATGCCTGTCTGAAACTGAGTTCTGCCTTCCCAGGGAGAGAAGAGGAACCACTGGCCAAGGGAGGACCTGAGTCCTAGTCTTTACATTTATTTATGTAAAACACTAGTATACTCATCAGGCACTGAAAGCCAGGTGAGTAGCCTGGTGAGAAAAAGGAGGGCATAATGAAATAAATTCTCCCACACCCAACATCACATACAACAGCTTCAGTGGTTCAATGTGGGATGTGGATTTGGTGACAGCACTGCAGCTTCTGAAGCTGCTGCTGATGCCTGTGGAGGGGTCTTAACTCAAATGCACCCTCCACACACAATCGCCATTTGTGCTGTCACATAAGCAGAACAAGGTTAATAAGAGAGGTCATGTAGGGTAGCTAGGTCAGCTGGAAAAAGGAGATAAGTTTTCAGTGACCCAAAGAAAGCTTTGGGTGCCTGAATGCTTGTCTCTCCCAGCAGCACTACAGCTTAATCACCACCCACTCCAACACAGGGCATTACACCTCTCACTGTGAGTTGCACACAGTGGCAGCAGCATCAACACTACTCCAATAAATACACCTCCAACAAATTTCTCATCTTCAAAGAAACTAACATTTACCCAACTTGGTTTCTGAACAATATTATTATTATGAAGCTGCACAAGTACTTCACTAAAATGCACTGAGTTCAGAATTATATTTCTTAAAATAGTCATATATAAAAATTTTAGCAACTGCAGAATAAAAACTGTTCTGTGATGAAAAATCACATCTTCAGGGAGGATGTGAAGGAGTAAAACATGGAGCCAAAGAGCCCATATGTGTTCTTAGTGCAGCTTATGTGAGATTTAGTATGTATTCAGGTCCTCATCCTTGTTTTCCACTGCCTGAATTGGTGATGGGTGTCACAGGTGCATTCCAACAGCTTTACATCCTTCTTTCTAAAAGAGCTGTAGACTTCAGTCATGTGAAATCTGCCCACCTACCCCCATACAGTAATCTGGAGGTTCAAGGGCCTTGCATGGTACCTTGCATGTACCACACACAGTAATTTATTTGAATTTTGTAAGTTATACAACCTATTACATCCCATAAAAACCATAGACCTTCAGAAACAAAGAGTTAAAGCTAAATGAGAAAAAAACAACCAAACAACCCCCCCAACCAAAACAAACAAAACCAAACAAAAACCACAAACAAACAAACAAAACCCACAAAGGTGGTAGAACTGCTTAAGGATGTAAAAAGTAGGTTTTCTAGATTTCAAATCATATGTCTAGTTTCTTTGTGTAACTTGTATGTACATCCTTTACCTTGTTTGAACCTTTCTCAGTAGAATAATAGCTTTGAATCTCTGGATATATAAAACGTCTTTTGGGGACTTCTACAATAATCCTGTAACATATCTCTCCTACTTAATCACATTTACCCTCAGCTCAAACTCTACTTTGGCACAATTTTCAAGCTCAAGGCTTGGATATGATAAAAAAATTCCAAGTGTTAATCTCTTCCCTACAAGTAAAATATGGATATAATTAATACTGTTTTGTTTACTTTGCTTTATCTGCCAGAAAAGAGTTTCTGTGTGTTTGAAACAGATTATTTTGTTCATGTTTTTGGCACTTGGATCAAGAAAGAAGTATTTTAATTAATATTTTTCTTCTCGTTAATCTGGAAAAACTCCACTGATATTTTCAAAACAGCAAAATCCTATTTAATTTCAGTTAAAGAGATTCATCACTATGAATATTGTTCTCAACTTGCCTGCAGTTGAGGTTTCGGATGTCCATGCTCTGCGGCATCAATAGTTCTGCAGTAAAAGCAGAGGGATCAGGCTGGAAACAGAGAATTCCCCCACAACAAATAGGGACATGTCTTCAGGGGGGCACATTTTGCTCCTGGTTCTTTATATAAGAGGCATCTAAGGCTGAAGAACTGACTGCTGTTACAGTGACCTGTAAGTGTCTGCACATATGAAAGCTTTTTTGGGGGGGCATGATAGATGAATGCATCAACACAGAACAGGCCTTGGCAGTGTTGAACTTAAGACCAAAAAAAAAAAGCTTGAACCCACTTCACATGAGCATGAGTTGAATTCAAGCGGAGCTATTTTAATTGCATGAAGACTGCAAGACTGCACCACTAAATGCAATCAGTCCAGCATAAAGACAAGGAAATCCTAAAGAGATTAGAACAGTTGACAAAAAAGAGATGTTCTCTGAACAATTAAAATAACAACTGTTAATGCTGCCTAAACTGCGTGATCTGATTCACAGAGAGGCTCCCTGAACATTTATGTGGAGGAGGATACAATAGGAACTGTCCAGGCTTTTGTTTATAGAAAAATGCATAAATGAGAACACAGCTAACACTGTCACAAACATAATCCCATCTACAACGTCTTTTTGGGTGAACTGATTTATCTCATCTTTATGACTTACACAAGCTTAAGCTATCCCCAGCTGTTGAGAGGGGTGAGGTATTCCACTACCTTGGAAATAAGTGGGGTTTTTGCCCTTTTCCTTCAGAACAGAAATAAACCTAGCAAGTAGAATCCAGATACCAAGTGTCTACCACCAGCGCTGGCAGACTGGCTAGTCCTTGCTATCACTTCCATCCTCTCACCCCAGCCATTTCTAGGGTCACACTGCAAGTCAGAACAGGTTAAAAAATTCCCTTCCTTTGACAGGTTTTGCAGCTGTATGAGTTTTCTGCTCTGGTCCTCAGCCCTGGAAGCAGTGTGTCTGTGAGATACAGTGAGCTGCAAACTGCTATTTCCAACCCCCAAGCCGGGCACCGTAACTAAGGAGCATCCCGTGGGCAGAGGAGGGGCGGGAAGGGCACGGACAAGCTCTTCTCTTCCCCTGACTTGTTCTGCTCCCAGGGGAGTGGAGTCACCGCAGCACACGCTCACCAACCCGCATTTCTGAACGTGCATCTGCTGCTGCCTGTTTCAATGGCAAAGCACAAAAGCTTAAAACAATTGCATCTTGCTTTTTTAGGTCGTTTCGGACAGATGGGCCACTTTCCAAGCATCACAAATTTTGCTAAGCTGAAACGTGTCACCCCCAGTTCAGTTGAAGGCCAGCTTTTTTTTTTTTTTTTCTGATTTCAGCTGAGTGCAAAGATGACAAATGTAAGTACAAAGGGAAAAACATCCCGTTGGAACAGTACTCCCTGTTTTCTATGGGTGAGAAAAGTATAAGTAACATTTCAACAACAAAACAGTGTGATCCGTTGCTGGATTTTTTTCTTAAATCCATATCATAATGTGTAACTGAATAAATTTCAAAGTCTGCAGGAATGCAATATAAAAAAAAAAGAAGAAAAATGCTAGCAGTCAAAAATATGCAACTCTGCTAGCATGGGTTTGCATAAGGATTATCAGGGGGCTTATGCAAATGCTTTTTCACCTTTTCAGCATAAAACTTTGGAGAGGAATAAAGAATTTTTTTTTTTATAATGAATTAAACAAGCTGTAGGGAAACTCAGGTCACTTAAACATTAATAGTCTTTGTGATTATTTTTAAGCAAATAATCTTACTGAGTTGTTTTGTTTAACTCATCTTTTTTATCTAGCAAAACAAGACTTTCAGAAAGAAACAGTTCCTTGGTTTGATGCTTGCTGACTGCTGTAGACTAAAAGAGCTCTGCTTTGTTCAGCCTTCACAGAAAGCTCCCCAACCTGGTAAATGTCCTTTTCACAGCAGACAAGACTGAAGTCAGCTAGATATAATATTTGTTGAAGATTCTCAGGGCAGAGACAGATGTTCCTGGGCATCCACAAAACCTGCAAAACAGCTGGGACGATTTAATTTATTATCCTTTCACTGTCCATTGATAAAGCTTCTCCGAGACACTGAAACCAAACACCTTTGTATGTGTCTGATTCAACCCATGTAAAAAAGGACTTGAGTAAACTACTGCTCTGATGAAGAGAATGGGGACACCCCCCTTTCCAGCAATAGCTTTGCCAGCTACAGGGAAAGCCTCTGGTGCCTGCTGTCCCTGTTCAGGTATGCAAATTCAACATTTCCTCATTTTGGCAGAGGAGTTGCCCAGCCTGCAGCCCCTCCTCTGCACCACACTGAGCACGGTAGTTTCACCGCCTGAGTGATCTTCCTCCAGCTTGGCGCTGAGGAACACTATGATTAAATGACCTTTAAAAGAAACACACTTTGGACAAAGAAGCCAGGATGGATGATGGAAACCGGCAAGGAGCAGCAACATCTTCAGGTGACAGCTGAAGTCAGCAGAGGAGGATCACCCTTACTCCTGGGTAAACTGAGTTCTCTTTGCACTGAGACAGAGCAGGAGCACAAGCTTCCTCTGTGGTAGTTTAAGCCATGACAGCTGTTTTGAAAATGAGTATGGGACTATAACCTTAAGTTCATACCCCTGTTTGTTGGCAGTCTAAGCCTGCTGAAGCGTCTGCTTGATTCTGCAAATAATTCAGCATAGTTTTGGAAAGCACTGGATTAAAAAAAACCAACACAACACTAGGAAAACTTGTGTTTTCTTTGCTTCCTACTCTGATGCCTTATGAATAAAACAAATAAGCCAACCTCAAAGCCCCATTGTATAAGGGCAGGTGGAAGTACAGTCAGACTGCAGGGCAGAGGGCTCAGGGCAGAGGCATGGGAAACTTTGCAGGGGTGGCAGATTCAGCACACAAACCAGACCTGATGCTGCCAACAGCACAACAGCAACTGCCAGGAGAGCATAGTAGATATCCCATGATTGTCATATGCCATGGCTGCCACAGTCATCTCCTGCCATCTGTGGGGAATACTGGGCTGGCTTGACTGAGCAATGGTAGGGCAGAAAAAGATAGATTAGTATTGAGGGTGAAAAGAGACAAAATATATTAGAAGAACAGAGCTTTAGAGATTCCAAAAGGGAATCTTTCCTTCTTGTTCCCACTGCTGTGTGGTCTGAAAGGAGGAAAACATCCTTGTGATCTCTGTGCTATTGCTAATGCTGTTCAGTTGTATTCTACTGCACAAGTCCTTTACATGTTAAGGGATGTCAGAAAAATAGAGCCTCTTTAGGTGCATTGAATTTATGTGGCCAAGGACAAATGACCTGAGTAATGAATCCTTTTGGACTTGGCAGCCAGCTGAGATGGAGACCCTTCAAGTTGTTTCTTTAGAAGAGGACTTAAACTGTGGCATCAAGAATTCTTTGGTAAAATCCTGTCATTTACAAGGAATGTACAAAAAAATGCTGTTTCCCTGAGCAGAAAAAGGAATCCTATTGTTCTGGATATCCAAGAGGCACTTAAGGGTGTCTTACATTTGTCCTGAATGAAGAGGCATCAGTTCCAAGGGAATTTCACCCAATCTTATAACATTCCCTCTGTCCTACCTGGAGGGGTGACCTTGTCTGTGGTTTGCCTGTTGCCTTCACTGCCACTTTAGCTGTGCAGCCTCAGAATGGAAAGAAAGGAAAACAAGCATTTATAAGTGATGGCAACTCAATTATGTACAAAGTATTGTTTCATCAGGACATTTTCTCCTCCCGCCTTCATAGTGACCATGTGTGTAAAACATCCGCTGGATGTTTTGTCTCAGCCAAAATTTGTTTTGGGCGTGCAAAGAGAGCCTTTGGGGAATGCCTAAAATGACTGAGGAAGCTGTACCTCTCCTGGGCTGAGCCCCGTGCTTCCAATGTCATCTGCTGCAGGTACCAGACTGCAGCCACAAGCTCCTACTCTTCTTTCTCCAAAGATGGCGGAACCAAACCGTATTTTCTCTTTATACAGCCTGTGAAGTCTTTAGGCATTTTACCAAACATCCTTCACTGATCGTGATACAGGATGAGTGACAGGCCACCTTTGGCCTTTTCCCATCATCCCACTCACACCTGAGGCTGATGCTGATGCACCAAACCATGAGCTGGTGCAGCTGGAGAGGCAGCAGTTTGTTTCAGTCCTTGCAGTTGCAGAGTTTTCCTGTCCACTTTGATAGCCACAACACTGAATTTGGTGCAGGGCTGATCCCCCTTTGCTGCTACCGGAACACGAGCCCCTCACCACCATCCTCTCCCAGCTCCAATAAGCCCTGTCAGCCCTTGTCCCATTCCCCCATTATCTTGCCATTGCCCAGAAAAGGTTTTTAAGTTATCTCGTTCATCAACAGCACCAGGGACATACAGCTAATGTGACTTAAAAGGTTTTTCTGCCAGGCAAAATATGCAGCAATAGGTGAGCAAATATTCTATGGATAGTGGCTTCTATCTTGGAATGCAGTTAATTGTCTTTTCCCTTTTTACTACTGTTTGTTGTGAGCGCTGGTGCATCCTGCTGCACAAAATCTCCTCCTGCCTCAAGGACTTGCACTCATATAAGGCAGTTTGGAGCAATTCTGCAGAGCCCAGCTGCTGGAGTCAAGTAATTGAAAACTCTTAAGTGTGGGATGCGATGTCCCCCCGGACTGTCCCTGGGATGAATTCCCTCCCTCTGCTTTGTTATGCTGTTGGCAAAGAGCTGAGGGAAGTGCTCCAATCCTGTCCCAGGTTTGCACAGGGCTCTCCCTAAAACCCAGAGTGAGTGTGGAGCCCATTCGAGAAGTCCTGCCTGCACTGGCTCTGACAACTTCTGCTGTTGCACTGACAGAGCTGTACAATCATCCTTTCAAGTTAACACATTTTTCCCCTTGCAAATTATCAGTTTCTGACAAATGAAGGACCTGGTGGGCTGGTTTGTGTGTAAACATGAGGGCCTGGACCTATCTGAGAATTAGCGGGCTGGTCCTGCCTAAGTGCATGTGTAGCCTGGCAGCCTCAGAAGCTCATCCTGCCATGTCCCTGCAGCTGCCTGCACAGCCACATATGACAGTATAGAGCCACAATCTTCAAATTTGGCATTAGATCAAAAGTCCTGCATGAACAAAGCATTATTACCCAGGATAATCCCAAGTTTTTTGACCACCACAGGGATGAGAGGCAGGACCTCAGCTGAACATGCCATTAACAAGCAGGAGCAGGAAACAGAAATCAATGAAGGGAACAAAATGTGAAATTTCAGTGATGGGGACAGGAGACAGTTGCTGTGGGAGAGAGGGCTTCAAGAGAAGAACAGCAGGAACAACTCTGGCCATGTCCCACAAATATTATTTCTGCACCAGATGACATGGGATTTAAAAATGAGGTTATGGTCAAGGATGAGTTTCCAAGAACTTCTTAAAAGAAAAAAATTATAAAGCTAGCGAAGAGATGAGTGACAGCAAAGTCAGAGATGGCTTCAAAACTAGAAGGTTTTCAGGTTAAAATCTTTAAATAGCAAAAAAATACATTGAAACAGAAGATCAGAGGTGAGAATCCAGAAATATGTACAATTGTGCATTATTTGGAGAGCTCGGGGCTGCCCTGGGCCGGAGACAGCTGGTCCCACTGCAGGACATGGCTGAGTCTCTCGTGGCCCAGCAGCACCACTCGTAGAACATACAGAAAAAGTGTAAAAAACATGGTGCAGGTAGTGAGGAGTGAGAGGAAAAGTAGGAGAAACAGCTCTGCAGACACCAAGGTCATCAAGCAAGGAGAGGAGGGGGGGGTCCAGGCACCAGAGCACAGATTCCCCTGCAACCCATGGAAAATACTTTAGAGAAGCAGGTTTGCCCTGAAGGACTGCGGCCCATGGTTCCACAGTGGGGCAGGGAGGTGTGTGTGGAGGAAGATGCAGCAGAGAGGGGCTGTTATATACTGATTATCTCCCCAGTGCTACCTGGGATGGTGGGGAGAGGTGGAGGAACCAGGAATGAAGAACTGGGAAAAGGGGAAAGAAAGGTGCTGTTTTAATTTTTTTATTTGCTTCCCACTATCTAAATCTATTTAAATTGGCAAGAAATTGAATTCATTTTCCCCACATGGAGTATGTTTTGCCCATGACACTAATTGAGTAAGTGATCTCTCTGTCTTTATTTCAATCCATGAGCTTTCCTATCTTATTCTCTCCCCCTGCCCTGTTAAAGAGGGGGAGTGAGAGAATGGCAGGGTGGGCTTCTGGCAGCCAGCCAAGGTCAACCCACCACAGCTTCCTATTAAAAATCTCTACAAGACATGATGAAATTCAATGATGAAATTATATAAACAAAGGAGAAAGGTTATAGATGAAACTTTTGAAGCACTTTACAATAAAAAGCATGTAAGAAGGACATGAAATCCCCCATAGAAATTAAAAGAGCAGCTGGATAGGAATTGTATTAGAAGAGGAGGCATCTGACAGTCCCAGATGTAAGGAAGGTCCATCTGCAATAGGAGAAAAGTTCTGTCTGGCTTAGGACAAGAGGGCAGGAGCTGATTATACCTGCTATTATTTTTTATTTTTGATCTCTTTTCTTACAATTTTTCATGTACAGCACTATCAACTGGAACTTCTAAGCAACTCTTCAATACTTTGAAATATGAAGACTGCTAGGACAAAAGACCATCTCCTGTGAATCTTTCTCACAGAATTTAAACAGTACACAACAGCAAAACAGTTCTCCAATGATGATAGAGCCCATATGTATTTATTTCTATTTTACATCTTTTTTTGTGTACCAAAGTGACGGTGACCCTCTCGTCTTTTATTCTGTGTGGAGCACACCCAGTTTCGTGGGTTTTGAAACAAAGAAAGCCTGTGAGATCATTTGGTCTGACACCCTGCAAACATAATCGTCATCTCAGCTGGTGATGAGCCCAAGGGAGGGTGCATCCCAGCTGGGCTGGTGTGGGTGGCATGGGGAGAGTGATGCTGGGGAGGCTCAAAAGTCCCCATGCAGTAAAGTGCTGCAGAGGTCAGGGGTGCTGCCAGATTTGCAAGCACACGAAAAACAATTTGTGCTACTGGTGAGCCAGTAATAGCAGATTCTGCTGTGTTTCCATAGATGGTCCATTAATCTGGGAAATTGCCATAAATGAGCACTCAGAATAGCATGGAATTTGTACAACTGGTGCTACCCCAGCACTGCCAGCAGCAGTCTTGTGCCACCACTCTTCATTCATCTCTCACAAATATTCATTACCCCCACTTCCAGTTCAGCTAATTTCAAAGGATTACCTTTGGCATCTTTTGGTAAAGGCTGCTCTGTGGGCACTATTTTTAACAGCTCCAGCTTACAAGAATGATGCTAATGTATCTTTAGCTGTCTGGCATTCAAACTGAGCTGGCATCCTTGATGAATAGTTGGAAACCTCACCGTTGCAGTGACTTTAAACTTCATACTATAACCTCTGAAATAAGGTTAAGATTTTGTAGAATAAATATTGCTACACAAATGAAGAACTATTTTGTTTTCTTAACATCCTAAACAGTCCAGCCTCCTAGGAGGAAACATCTCTACAAACTTGGACTTGATGAGAAGCTCTTAATCTAAAAATGTCTGTTGCTGTCCCTGTACAGTTCAGCTGGTCACCTGTGGGCAGCCAATGTTAGGGGCAGAGTCAGCCTCTTCTTTCTTTTAGGTACAGGCAACCCCCCACTATCTCTCCCTACCCACCAGTGCTCTCTGCCAACCCCCAGCCCACCTCCCCAGCACCCACCACACATCCAGTAGGGAGGGCTGGAGCTTTCATGTAAGATTTAGACAGAACCCTGACACCCTCAAAATGACAAGTCAGCATCCCAGTTCCACTTGCAGAGATCAGCGTTCCCATCACAGATGTGGTGGCAATAAGGAGCAGCCTGCACAGCACCAACACATGCTGACAGGAAGCTTGCATAGATCAGCAGTAATTAGAAGCAAATCACAATCAAAGTCTAAGCAAATCAGAAGCAAAAGAGACTCAAAAGAGGGACCTGATGATAAATACTTCAAAATCAGAGTAATCAAAACCATTATGAGTCCAACTATATGGAGGGGAACTACCAGGGATGTGGTTTTATTACCCCTTATCAACTTGCCTCTCTAATCAGCACTTTACATTTGTTGCACAGGGAGTTATGGAAAAAAATTACAGATCCTTGGGGTGTTACTGCCCTGATTAAAGAACTTCATATATTTCCTTTGGAGAAAAAGGCTTAGGGAGAGGTGCCTTTAATAGGAACCTTTTGAGACAGATTGCCTTTAAGCCCAAGACTTTACCAGTGAAGCTCCAGACACTGGAAATTTTAATATAAATCAAAAGCCAAGTGATGTGGGAGTTTTAAAGTCATAATTATGTACTAGCATAATATTAATATAATAGGACATAAATATAAACAAAACACAAGATCCTGTCTGTGCTGGATGACAATTTTGATACTGCTGTAAGGTAAGAATATATATGAAAGGCAGTTTATATTAAAAAGGTTAAGAGATAAAACATCTTCAGGAGGCAAAAGAAGCTATAAGAGATCTACTATGATTTGTAAAATACATTTTCTTCTCTGTGCATTAAATAATACTTTCTCCTTTACTCATGAGTCAGAGCACCCCTGAATGCACTTTGGAAGGACTTCCTACTTGCCAAATCCCAATCCAAGTTGCACTTTGCAAAACCACATTTATGCTACTTCATAGCCTGAGTTTGCTTGTATTTATATTTATTTAAGACTACTTTAGCAAGCCAGGAAAAAAACAAGGGGCAGAAGGGGAGGGCAGATGTGCCTACCGTACCAGTGGGTCTTTTTTCTCCATGACCGAAGCTCGACGTGGGAGCTTTGCTTTGCCCTGTCCCTGACAGCAGCTCCTGGCAGATGTGCTTCCCTGGGGAGGTCGTGGCTGCCCTGGCCCCAGGTTGGATCCCGGGGGGCTGCCCGGCCACTCTGGGCCTCAGTTCCCACTGCAGCGTGGCTGAAGTCAGGGTGCCAGCTGCCCCCGGCAGGACAATGGCTCCATTCGGAGATAGCCGGGGGACAAAGGCACTGCTTTCAGGAATGATTTTATATGCACACATGTGACCTTTGCCTGAAACGACTCTGTGGAGAGTGTCCCTGTCCCCAAGCTCTGCTTTCAAATGCAGCAGTCTGAGGCGCTTGTTTAATCTGTCGTTTTTCTTTTTGATTTTTTGCCACAGATGTCTCAGGAGAGGTCATGTGCAGATAACAAGGTGGTGCCAAGCTTCTTCTGATCATTTAATAGAGCTATTCAGTAATGGATAGGATTATTTTCTTCACTTTCAAAAGTCCTTCAGCAGAATCTGCTATCTGGAGTGCTTTTTCCACTTTTAGAAATTTAACTACAAAACCAGAGTACCCCAACTTCCAATCCCACACCCTGAGCCAGTCTAGGAGCCACTTCCAAGCTCAGGCCACCTTCACTAGAGTGCAAATGATTTTAAATTTATGCACCCAGATAAGACCGGCAGGGCCTTTGGGTTTTTAATGGATTGGAGTGACTGATTTATTATAAATCAGTTTATTCTAACTGTGATTTTTAAGTATTTTGAATGCTTCTTACTTGATGGGATATAAAATAATGGCTGTCAATACATAGCACACATGAAACAAAAATATCTCTCTAGCTGGGCTGGAGATGGGGGGTGAAGACAGAGTTTATCACCTTTTCCTTGGGATATGTCAGTGAACGCTGCAGGTGAAAGGATGGTCCCTCAGTGATTTTTTTATTAGTTTACAGGGAAGGTTAATAGCAGTGTGACTCTCAGGTTAGGCAAATTTTCCTTTGTAAGACCTCGATTTTGCTGTTTATTGCTCTGACAAACTTAAATTTGCACTGATATTTTTGTGGTGAAAGGAATTGGGGTTTTTAATCTATTTTTAACTTACAGCAAAATACACTGAACCTTTTTGAGATTAAAATAAAGGATGCATTCTTTGTTATACTAATGTTAAACAAAAATATCTGTCCTTTCCATAAATAGATCTCAGGTTTACATACTCTAGAGCAACAGATTGGATTTCGGGGACCAGGAAAGAATGGCCTTTGTCAAGTGAATACATTCATCCAACCCCATCACATCCCACACAAATTTTGCCAAGTTATAAATCTTCAAGAGATCTTTGTGTATGCTCAGCACTGTGTGAAACTTGCTCACACTTAATGGTTGACCTCTCTGAAGATCATCTTCTCTGGGTGTGTTTGAGCCCCTTACAGACCATGGATCACACTGTAGGTTTATTTCAAAGGAAAGGAGTTTTAAGAGGTGCTCACAGTCACAATGAGATACAGGAATGGGGTCATGGCTGGCTGTCTGTCACACACCACCCCCTCAGCACAGCCCACATCTCATAAAAAGATGTGGTGGTGTGCATGCTGGGAAAGGGAATTTCTTGTCCCGAAACAAATCCTGCCCCATCGCCCAGACAAAATTAAACCCCACTGTGAAATCTCCCTACCCAGTCTCCGTGTTCCCTCCAGCCCCTTCTCTCAACATCAGTCCTTTAAGAGAGCAAACATTAAAAAGGAGGATAAAATCAAAGCTTTGGGGAGCTACTGCAAAGGTAGCTCCTGTATCATAAATGAAATGGGGCTACTGTTGGAAAGATAGTACAGAGTACGTGATAACACACAGAGATCACAGAATCAGACAGATTTCAAGTGTTTGAGAAAGATTTCTGCATGTGAGGTCAAAAAATTCTAGATACAAATCCAGTTAGAGTTCTACAAGTACTAAATGCAAGTAAATTAAAATATACATATATTCTGTAATATCTAGAAGCAAAATATCTGAGTAAAGGCAGCAGAAATGTACCAAAGACAAAGAAACAAGCTAGCAAACTCACAGATCTCCACCTCATAGCAGGCTGTTCCCAACACTGTGTTCCCTAATACTTGTTTGAATTCCAAGTAAAAAGAGATGCGTCTCACTTTCCTTAGAAGCTAATGTGCAGCTTTTTATCCCCATCTCACTTTAATATAATTTTCCTTTTTTTTAAATTTTAGCTTATCACTTCAAAGTATTTGCTGCCCCATGAAAATACATCTGTTCTACAGCAGAGGGGTTTAAACTCTTTGTTATAAGTGCTCTGCCAAATAAAGACATGTTTACATTTACAAACTAAATGATTTCTCCACGTTTACAGAGTTAAAATATACCTGTATTTGGAGAAAAACATGAGCTTCCCTACTCAGTCTCATTTCAGCATGGTTTGCAGGAACTAGCAGGATTTATCATTTCCCAATATATTAATTGCAATCTGAAAATATTTTGGTTGATCTTTACATCAGTTTAACACCACATTATTCTTGGTCATACAGCTCCTGACTTCTTTTGAGTCATACTCAGTTAAAATAAATCTTGGGCAACTCTCATTCTGTATAAACAAACTCAGGCTGTTTAGCAAAACAGACGCCACTGTCCCAGGATGTCATGGGGATCAGTGGGTATTGCTTTAGATAACGCTTCGTCAGAATTAATGCACAACAACTAGCACGGTTCAAGCAGGGGCAATGGCCAGGGGCAGGATACATTCAGAGGAGCACACAGTGATGCCAGTGAAAGCCAGTGCCTGACCTGAAGGGCTTTAGGAATGGATTTCTACCCATAAACACAGAGTTTTTAAATGTATATGTATAAAGATTTAGTTAAGACCCCTAAAAGGTGATCTGTGCAGTGCCACCACCACTCTTTTACAGGCTGTGGGCATCAGTGTATTTTCACGCAATCATAGAACAGTTTGGGTTGGAAGTGACTTTAAAACTCGTCTAGTTCCAACCCCACTACCAACTGGCAGGGAACCTTCCACTAAACCAGGTTGCTCAGGGCCCAATCCAAACTGGCCTTGAACACTTCCAAGAATGGGGCATCTACAGCTTCTCTGGGCAACCTGTTCCAAGTGCCTCACCACCCTCACAGTAAAGAATTTCTTCCTAATATCTAATCTACACCTGCCCCCTTTCAGTTTGAAGCTATTCCTCACTACATGCCCTTGTGAAAATATGAAACAGCCTCTCCCTGCAGCACATCCTCAGTGAGTTGTGATCAGAGGTGATGGATCTGCTTTCTGGACTTGGCTTCAGGCAACAACAAGACACAAGTTGCTCAGATCAGGGCAGGGCTGGACATTAAAATCATATTTTTAAAAGCTGTGTTTATAGATGTCCCAGCCTGCTAGAAATAAAGACTTTCTGAACATAACTACTTCTAATCCCTGCACTTTCTGCACTCATTTTTAAACAACATTGATGCAAAGAAATTAATCAGAAAATTATACTGGCAGTTAAATATGCCATGAGTAGTACAGCACTAAAACCAACCATGAAAAACAGTGCTTCAAGAAAACTGCACTTCAGATAGTCATGAATAAAAGAAGATTGTGACTTACGAGAAATATACAACTCCTCCTCCTGTTAATCTGTTCCATATTTGATCATTGAGTGTGAATTACAGTTGAAAAATATCCTGGGGGATTACTTAATATGCTGCCTAATCCAGCCATCCACCCCCTGCAAAGTACAGCCTCATGGGGTTTTATTTCATTAGGAGTTTCTCTGCTGTTCCAATGACCTGGCTTAGTTTCACCTCCTGCAAACAGGTCTGAGCATGAAGAAATAGCTTCTGTGGCCAGAACTGCATTGAAATATGTAATTCTGTACAAGCATAATTGCACGAGCTGAGCTAATGGAAAAAGTATACTTTGTCCAGCAACCTTCGAGGCATGGCTGGAGTTACTCCTTCTGCAATCTGAATGGATTATGTGGTCTTGTATCTCTGACTTTGCCATGGCATATTTTCTTGTTCTTAACCCTTCATTTACAGCATTGCAGCTGCATAACAGCTTTGCTCGAAGTCCAGAGGTTTACCACTTCTGTTCAACAGCATTTTTTGTGTCATGAAATGTTGTTTTATTTCCACTAGACTTTTCCCACCAGTGGAGATGTTATGATACCTTTTATTCTCAGTTTGTGCAAAAATGTATCTTCACTTTGAAAAGTCATCAGACCCAGAGCTTCTAAAGATCATCTATCAAAAGATTAATCTTTCTCTCCTGAGCTCTGTTGACCACACTATTCCAGGCTATGACCAGGTATAAAATAGCACAGCTTTACCAACTGCACCAGCAGGATCCACCTCCCTGAGGGTATCTGCCATGGGAGCTTGGGATGGAAGAGAAATGGCCATAAATAGTAGTTGGGGGTAAATGTGTGTGGGGAGACAAAGTGTGGATATGTGAAGAATCATAAAGATCACAAACTAAGGCTTAGTTGTCCCTGACCAACATGAAAAGGCTCTGCATGGGCTGAAGGTTTCCCCGGTGAGAGCACGAACTAGCTGAGACAGATTGAAGCTTTATCGCTTTGGCCTTCATGCAGAGCACTCCAAGTCCTGGATAACGCCAGAAAAGCCACGGGGAGAACAGAGCATTACCAGCATCAAACAAGATCCTGCTCTTGGCTTAAGGGCTGACACCATGGCTCCTTTACCTACTTTCCTTATCACCAAAGCATTGCTTTCTACATCTCCTATCCTTCTCTTCTACTGGTTTTCTTGCCCAAAGCCAATCTCTATTCCCTATCCCTATTCCCTATATCTCTTTAACACAGATACAGATCCACCTAATTTTGAAGTTCCTAGTCTTGTACAATATATACAAGCTATGTCAAATTCTACATCCTGAACAAGATGTTCAGATTTCATAAATGAAACAGTAACTCACAAATTGTAACTAGGGAACAAGTTGATAAAATCCCTAAAGAAGGGAACACAACAAGTTTCAAGGCTGCTCTGATCTGCTACAGAAAATCCAGTGTTGAAACCTGACTATAAAGGCCTGACATGAGATATTCCACTAGGAATAAGGGTTATGAAGGTTAAATAAATATGATAATTACACACTCCCCACAAAACTTTTCACCAAGAGCAATGGTGCCTTTTTCACCAAAGAGCAACACAACAGATGCTAACACTGATCCATAGGCGAGCAGCCAACAAACACAGCTACAAATACAGCCAACAGAAGGGAGAAGTCAAGAAACTCCAGAAAAGGCTTACAGAGGAAGGACTGATGACTTCCAAGGGGTCCTACTACAGGACACTGTTTGGACACACCCATGGATTTGCAGGTGATACACCAAGACCAGCTTTTGAAGCATGATGAGGAATTTCGACTACCCACTTGCTAGCTGCTGTGCTAGCAAGCATCTGTTGGTCCAACAGCCATGGCATTACTTGACTTGTTCGTGCAGTGTTTGTAATTCAAGATCAGAGCATTGGCCACCATTACTATAGTGCTTGGATTTTCATCTTCCTGAAAACAAAGCTGAATCTCCAAAGTATATGAACATCTCGATCTTTTTGAGTTCGGGGAAATTGGTCAAATTTTTTAGAAGAAAATAATAATAATAATAATTCTTATTTCTTGTCATCTCCAGTTGGGGTATAAAAAATACTTCAAGTGATTGAACAACTCATCCTTTCATTTTGTGTGAAGCCTAAGAAAAATCCATTGTGAGAGGAAGCTACAAGCCCAACTGCAACATATATTAGCACCCTTATGAGTGCTAGACTGAGAAGGTATTGATCACAGTGACAGCTGCTCCTGCACTGAAATGTACTTGATCCTGGGAAAAAACCTAATAGCAAACTGGCTTGTTCAGCATTGGATGCTGCAGAGAGGAAAGGCTGTGCAGTGAAGGTTTTTGGTCTACATAAATGAATTTTACAGGCAACTATTTATGATTTCTAAAATGACTCCAGTTTGTTCGCAAAGCTTGGTTTATATTCCTGCTTGCAAGTTATCTTCTGTTTTTGATTCCTCACAACATCTGTGTCCTTTTTCCAGACCCCCCAGCATGGCTTTATTCACTAAAGCTTTCAGAGCTTTGTTTTCATTCTAACGTTTTTGCTTTCTAAGTTGTTTTTATTATGATGTACCACACTGCGTGTTCTAACAGCCCGCGAGGGATATTTTCTAAGAAGAATAAATTATGGGCATTAATACAACAAAGCACAGAGCTTTTGAACATTTGGTTTCAACGTGGAAGGATTCTCTTTCATAGGAGAATCATGTTGAGGATTTATTTCTAAGGGACTTTTTTCTGTTATTAAGATCTAACGAAGCAGTATTTTACTGAAGGCTTGTTTTTTCCTTGCACACTCTGTCATGGTTATTGCACAGCTCTTCTGCTGTTTCTTATTTCACTGCAAGGTACCTATGTGCATATAAAAGGTACATTGTGAAGGGTTTGCTTTCAAGTTTTCCGTTAAGTGGGGGAGGGAGGGTATGGGGGGTTTTGTTTGAGCGTCTTTTGTGGAGAAGGATTAAGGTAAGGACACAGAAACCAGGGGCAAAGTACTTCTTTAAAATAAATCCAGATCTCCCCTCTGTAAACACATGCCAACTAAATATACAAATTACAGCAAATTGGCTGCCTGTGTTCACAACTGGGCTCATGCTAAAAAACAAGAACACTATAAGCATGAGTTAGAACATTTATTTGAACCTCCTTGAAAAGTCTTCCTTTCAGTAGGCTCAATCCTGCAACATAAGCAATTTAGCTCTCATGAGTAGTCCCATTGACTAAAAGCAGGGTCTGGATTTACAGGGTCACCTAAACCAACAGAAGAGTTTTGAATGCAACATTTTCCCATAAGTCACTTCCCATTATACCTTTTTGCCACCTGGACTCCATCTCCTTAAATCTGCTTTATTGGTCCCATATGCCTTCATTCAATGAAGTGCTCGGGCTTTGATGGAATGAAAAGGACGTAAGCGAGCACCAAACTGCTTTTTTGAACCGGTGCTGCAGCCGTGTTCCTGATTAATGCCTCCTTTCATATAGCTGTGTCCCCTCACTGCATGCAGGGAACAGCCTCCCACTTGTAGTGCCCAAACCTGCTGGCTTTCTATTCCAAACCTGCTCACAAAATCCACTGCGTCACAGCTGCCTCCAGCTCACAGGTTTGTGCCGTTGTCCTTTACAAGACAGAATTGCCCTTTGCTAAATACTGCTGAGTGCTGGGCACCAAGTGCTGGGCACCAAGTGCTTAAGCTCTCATGGGGTTTGGTCCCCACTGGTTCTCAAGAGCAGGGTCTAACCCACAGCCCACAGACCAGCAGGTCTGGAGGCTGGCAGCCCCCAGCTGGTACTGCTGCCCCTCAGTGTACCACTTATGGCTCTCACTTGGCTGCCAGGGGATTTAATGTAGGTCCCCAAAAGGCACAGACTGCTCTTTCCCCCCTGCTTTTGGTTGGATTTCTGGATGTTTAGCAAGCTGACTCAGATCAAGGTGAGCCTCTGGGCCGATGCTCAGGAATTCCCAGAAATGGAGTGGATGGAGGACAGGACCACCACTTTCAGGAGTCCTGTATTAACTAATTGTAGAATCATATCCAAATAAGGGGAGAGACAGAGACAGCTCCATATATTCTTCCCACTGTATATCTCCATCCACATTCTCCTTTTTGTCTGTATTTTACAATACAAAAAATATAAGAAAATATTTTAGTGCAGATTTTCTGAAAACACTGGCAATTTTTGCACCTGGACAGATTTTTAGCAGCACCTAAAGATATTTCAAAGCTGGTACATTAGATATACGCCTACTTTTAAGGTAAAGATGCAAACAGTTTGATTACATCATACTCCAGATCAAAAGTGGGGGGTGGGAACTGCAAACTTTGCAATGTTTGACTTGAACTCAAGTGAAAAACATCTGAAGGCTTTTGTGGGTGTTTGAACTTCTCAGTAACAGGAATCAAGGTTAAAGCAACTTGATTGTTTCTTTTTATCACTTTCCAGCCTTGGTACAAAAACAGGAATCCGTTAATTACTTTGGACACCAATGGGATTGGGTTAGCAGCAGCAAAGAGCTCTGAGCCTTTTCCTTGTAACTGCTGTGATGAAAAACTCCTGGATTTCCTTCCCCACCACATGTCTCACAGAGAGATTTATGGCTGTGTTTTAACCACGTGTCAATGAGCCAGTGCATCAAGATTTACAGCAGCAAATTTGGAGACTTATCTGCAACTGAATTTTCCCACTTATAGGCTATAATTTATAATAAGTGTTTGCATATTTAATTAGCTGGATGATGAGGTGAAATAGTACAGAATGGCAGCCTAAATGAAGGAGGCAAGTCAATGGCACTGCATCTCTTCCCACCCCTGAGAAGAGTAAGGAATGAGATCAGATTTCTTATCTGCACCATGCTGCTCACAAGCAGCAGCAAGTAAGTGTATAGGAATACCAAGAAATGGATATTTATTTGCATGTCCTGAGGTTTTGCTTTAGTTCTTGCAGGATCTCTTACTGTCAATGCTACTTCTGTCAATTTGTTTTCAACAGGATTCCAAAACATCCCAGCAGAGACAAGGACCTATACAGTGAATTTAAGCTGATGATCACTTGCTTAGGCACCTTTTACTAAACAAAGAGTTTAAAAGCCATTTTTCAGGGTTGTTTGGGGGTTTTTTTGTTTTGGTTTAGGTGTTTTGGGTTTTTTTGGGGGTTTTATTTTGGTTTGGTTTGGTTTTTTTGGTAGTCCATATGCACAGAGCAGGAGCCTGTGAGACTGGAACAGAGAGAGGCAATGTGCTTGCAAGGGGATGCCAAGGAAGAGGCCTGGGGCAGGTGAGAGCTGAACATCTCTATTTTTATATATGCCATCTCTTAGCATTGTATTTCTTGACAGCTCTCAGCCACTTCCATGACATGCATGCCAGGGAATGGCACAGCACAGCCAGAAGTCCCTGTAGATGGTCTAAGCAATACAATTTCCTGTTACAGAGATGCACTTTTTTTCTCAGGCCTTTTTCCCAGCAAAGAAAAGCTCAAATTCAGCTAACATGGTGTCAGTTCCTCCCTCTTGTTTTCTGGCATGTGCTCAGAGCATAATCTTTCTCCACGTTTCAAACATGAAACCTTTCATTAGGGCTTTGAGCATTTCCAGTTTAAGTTGTTGTAACCTCTTCTGTGTAGCCAAAAGAGCATATACAACTCAGACATCACAGCACCTTGCCAAGTTGTGTTCTGCTGAGTTTTTTGTTTCTGTTTGAAGTCTGCTGTTAGGGATCACAGTATTGAAATAAGCATATATGTCAGACTACATTAATGAAAAGCTGTTGAGCTGACTTAGAAAACTCTAAAAAGCTCTTCATCACAGCCTAAGTTCAGGTTAGATTTCTCTGGTTCATCTCTAAGTCCATCCCTCCAGGTCCATTTTTCTCAGTACTGCTGCGAGTCTTATCATCCCTTTTGGCTCAAAAGATGAAAACACCTCCAGGCTTAGTTTGCTGTGCCTCTTGTTATCACCCCACTGTAAATCCACTACCTCAGAGAGAGGCATTTCATAGAACACACCTAGATTAACAGGTGGCCCAGATTAACAGGTGACAGCACCTGTTCTTCTTCCACTTTTTCTTCTTGCCTCACTGACAATAATTTCCACAGAAGTTTTAGCATATAAATGTCTTGCTGAAAAAAACACATTTTACCTTTTACAATGTAGCACCTTCAGAAAATATATAATTACTACTGAAGTAGAATTTTGCTGTTTGAACTGTCAGTCCTCCCCCACCTTCCAGGGAACCAATACAAATTTCAAAAGTAAAATTAAGTAAACATATACTTTAAAAGACAACTTTTCAAGGTGCCTTCCTCCTTTTTAAAGTTTTTACAGAGCACAACCCCATCTTGTTTCCTTTTTCAAGCTACCTGCAAGACACTCAGGAACTCTTGAAGCACAACAAAAAGCAAATTTAGGTATAAATGCAACAAATGCATAGCAGAAATAAAATAAGTAATACATTTTTAGAACTAATTATTGGAGTATGTATTTTCTAGCAGTATCACCCCTCTATTAATTCAGCTCATTATTTACCAATAGGTAAAACCAGCAGGATCAATGTGGAACTGAGCAAATAAATAAGAGCAATAATATAACTTCCAGAGGGTTCCAAGAGTGTTGCCTCTCCCTTGCAAAGCAAATCTACTCTCTCTGATTGCTTATGCTTTTGCCATTCATCTAAGGTTGGACGTCAGATGAAATTGTTAAATCAGAGGCTGGGGATTATGCCAGGCTTCCAAACCCAGGCTGTGAAAGGTCCCCTCTGTCCATTGCAGAGTTTCATGGGGACTGCAGACAGCAGATCTGAGACAGCCTTTCAGGCCTATCTTTATCAGTTAAATCTCCTCTTGTGCTCTGGAGGAACCCCCTGGAGAGACTTCAGCCCCCCAGTTTTGCTGGCGTGGGGGGGCTCAGCCATGTGCACCCCCAGCCAGCCAGACCCCCAGGCTGCCAAACTTTCCCTGCACGCAGCCAGTTGGCTCTCAGGCAGCACCAGCCTCCCTCAGCTGCAGGACTTCTCATTCTTGCAGAGGTTTTGACTTATGGAAAAATAAGATACCTGTCAGGAGAAGAAATTAAGCCTCTTTCAGTTTTATTACTTCTATTTTATAGGTAAGCTGTTTCTTTCTTGTTTGTTTTGCAAAAGACATAATAATCAACCAGTGGACAGTATTTGCTTTTGATTCCTTTGGATGAACTGCCTTAGACAGACTGTGTCTGAAGTAGAAAAGATTAGTTCTTTATTTACTAACATGCCACAGGCTCAGGGAGAGAAGGGGAGAGTAATCCCTGAAAAAGGGCCGTTTGTCATAAAACCCACCACAAGCAATCAATATAGCCCAAAAGAGCAAAGGCAGTGACGGAGCAAACCCTTAATGTGAACCAGACTGAATAACACAAAACAATCAGCTTGATGGGTGAAGTAGTGATTTGGCAAATGTTCTGACGTTCCTTGCCATGGGATTTCCGGACAGTCATGGTGAAAGTAAGCAAACATGCCTCATCAGAAATAATATTAGCAACAGGCCCAACAGTAACACACAGCTGGGCCGTTCATTCAGAGCAGGGATTCCTTCCTTTACCTGATACTAAATCTCACCCTCCACGTGGTGCCACAAAGCAATTTGGATATGAACTTTACATAAAAAATTCACTTCCATCAAAATACTTCTGAGATGGAGGTGCAACAATGTGATGGCTAAGTTCACACTTCATGACAAAACCAAGAAGTTCCCTGAATGAATCCATATCCACTATGATTGTTTGAGGAAACAGTCCAGGAGCTGGTACTTGCTGGCTCCCGAACTCATGCTCTTTCCATTACACAAAGAAATTCTGTGTTTCAGTGACAGGATTACCCAGGGCTTTCTGGGGAATTTTGAACTAAATCAATTTCCTCACCTGGAAAACAAGAATAAGAGGGTTAAGGCATGTAAAGAGTTTTAAACAATGAAAATGCTAATTGCTATTCTCTATGTAGCAACTGAATCTTGATTTCTTTGTTTGTATTTCATTGAAGGAACTCCTCCCATCCCTGGAGAGCATGAACTGTGCAGAATGGAGAGAAGCAGAAAAGGGATGTCTCATTTTGTCAAGAGAGGGATTCAGCGTCCCTCCAGGAAAAGGAATATAATATACAAAATCACTTTAAAAATCTTCAGATCAAGAGCCACTAATGGAGGGTTCCTTCAGTGTCTGCAAAGTCAGATGATCTCCTAATACCCTTCTTTCTGATTAGCTGCAAAAAGATGTGAGCTTTTTTGATGACACCAAACTTGGGGGGGAATTTGAAACAAACTCCTAGACTGGAGATCAACAGCAACAATTGTATACAAAGGTTGGGATTTTTGGATAAAACATCAGGGCCCATGGGGAACATTTCTGCATTAAAGTCAGTGTTTGATTCCAAAATTTGACATCTCCAAGATGCTCAGAGAGATTTCAAGAAAACAAAACCATCACTCAAAGTGTGACAGGAGCTTCTAACTGTTACAACATCATCTCTAACAGGCACTAACACTGAGCTTTAAACACTGAGCGCTGGGGTTTGATGCAGCTCCAGGAAAGTGCTTTGCTAAGGCTTCGGAGAGGATGTGCTAAATTTGGAATGCTCTCCAAAGAGAAAACCAATTATATTCACCAGAAGTCCATCTAATGTTTTTCAATGACCTTAAAGCAGGCAGATATAACAAGGGATGGCAAGTAGCCACTGACTTGAATTGTATTTTATCCCAGCTCCAAGGTCGCTTGTCAAATACAAATAGGGATCGGTCCTGAGAAGCCATGTGGTGTTCAACACACAGCACAAGGCTGAAGGGAACCTGAAGTATGGCTGAGGGACAACCTCTTGCCTAATGCAGAAGAGCTCCCAGCTGGTTTTGTGCTTCTATACTACTGAGAACCTGATCAAGACAGCAACCAATTCTATGTCACAGAGGACACCAAATATAGGCCAACAATTCTCCTTCATCTTTTAGTATATTCATATCTCTGCAACAATCAGCTTTAGCATGCTCTTAGGGTATCAGCATCATCATCTAAGTGCAAAATATATCACCCAAAATGTACTCCAAATCACTCAAACTAGGATAGATTCCCATTGCCACTCAATCTGTCCTCTGGCAAGACACTGTTTAATCTCTGTTGCTCTGGACTGTGTGTGTCCTGTTTATTCAGGTGCTTTCTGCACAGGTCCTGATGCTGTAGACTCATGTTTCAAACAACATCAACCACCTCAACAAGCCAGATGTTCTGACAGCACCGTTGCTCCATCTGCTTCCCCACACCAACGTCACACTGCAAACCAAGGCAGGGAGCCATTCCAGATCAGAAATGTCGAGGCAGCTTATTCTCAGACACATCCATTTTGCAATGCTAAATGCTGCTAAGAAGAAAGGGGCACAGACCACACCATTGCTGTTTGCAGAGCTGCACATCAGGGCTGCAGGACCAGCTGAATCTTCCAGGTGCTGTCACTGATATCAATAGCAACACAGCGGCTCAGCACAGTCACTGCATACAAATTCCTGACTTCTTTATTATGAGGCACCATTCAAAGCTTACCTCTGGACAAGATGATCAAGAAATGTCCTTGCAGTGGTGTCCAAGCTGCTTCTAAAATATTTTGACAACACTCCTTTGAGGCAAAGGCAGCATTATTGCCATTTGCAGATGAGACACAGGGACATTAACAAACTATTTCCACTAATTTTAAGAGCCTGCCTTAAGACTTCAAGAATCCCAGCTTCAAGAATTCATAGCATTATATAGCACTACCACCACAGTCTGTAATAGGCACTGCCAGAGACTGGCTGTACTGGATGTGTGCAGCACAGACCCCTGTTATGTCCAGATGAAGCCATCAAGTCTCAGTAGTTCTAATCAGAGCTGAGCATTTCAAGCTGAGTGCTGAACAGAGACTCTAAAAAATTACCTTTTCTGAAAATTATAGCTGAAATGACCTGGCAGCATCTCATAACAATTCTCTCTATGGAGACACAGAAAGAGGATTCACTCTCCAGAACAAGATTGAGCTGACCTGAGCATGACCTCATTTCTCCTGCAGTCCCACTCCCCAGTCAAGACACTGCTCTGAGATCGTCTCATCATGCTTAAATGCCAAGGCACTGCATAAGGTTGCCCAGATGGTCTTATGTCCACTCAAATGGACCTTATTCATATTCTCCAAAGAGAATATTTTTGGTTTGTTTGTTTGTTTGTTTGTTTTTAATTTTATTTCAAAAGACTGAATTTGAAGAAGAGCAATTCCTAGTGTGCTGATGATATGCTGCCTCTTTCATGGTTCAACAGCAGCACTGGAACACATCAGGTTCGCGTGAGGTAAGAGACTGGCAAATGCAGCTGTTGTAGACTGCCATCTTTTTGGTAACTGATACCTAGAGAGAAATAAAACATGTATTTTAAGCAAATGGATATGAAACCTGTTTCCCAAGAGCACTGAGACTCCTGAACCTCTGGTTACAACCCCACAACCCAGATTGTGGTTCTAGATTACTTTGTCTAGTCATCTTTGCCCATTGTCCCTTGATGCCCAGCTTTTCTTCCCTGTTGCTGTTGCCCCTCAGATCTTCCTTTGACTTTATGCTCTGTCACTGGTTTCTTTTTCCAGTTCTTCACCCATTCGCTTAGCTCCCTCACCCCCTGGGTTAGCTTAAGTTTTTATTTCACATTTGATTCACCTTCAGGGTCAGTCTAAACCAACAGACTTCACTCTGGAATGGCTGAAACCAGAGTGCCCATTCCCTTCTGCTAACACTGTGTGATTATGTGAACTGTTTCAGCTGTGTATCAAAGTGATAAATCTCACAGAAATTCACAGGGCTTTGATTTTGCCATGCTGGAGTCTCTTCTGGAGATTGGGCAAGGACTTCTAAATCACGTGAATGGTTTGGCCAGTTCTACCTGTCATGTCCACTGAAAACTGTGAGTCTTTCATTATTTCAGGCAGATGTTAGTGGATGATTCAGGGAGCAGATACACATAGTTGCCAGCCACTGAGCTGAAGAAGCCCCAGAGAGAGTGCAAGAGATGATAAAGTTGAGCAAAACTGAGAGTTAATCCAAAGCTTGTAACTTGCACTCAGCTCCCCTGGGAACACACAACACACACTGAGCAATGGATTCCAAAATATTAAGAAATAAGCTAGCGTGTAAGAAAAATAAGGATCTCCTGTTGAACTAAGGAGTTAGGTCATTAATGCTTGTTCATGTTACATTACTCACACTTGAGAGACAAATAACTATCTGTTGCCTCACTAACCCACATATTTATTTGAACAAATATTTCCCAAGAAGTAGGAAGAGAGAACCATTCAACAGAAAAGTTCTATATTATAGTCTTATCATAACAAGCCACTTCACAGTATACTGATGTGTATCATATACAAGCATCCATTGTAAAAAGCTCTTAAGTGTATCTCCTTTTACAGTGCTGACATGTTCATTCCTTCACAGAGGTCATTAGCCCACAATGGGGCCTCTCATTTCCCTATGCTTTACTAAGATTTTGCTGTATTTCAGAATCAAACCTTAGTTTTAGCATTATTAACTCAGAGGGACACAGATAGTGCCATATAAAGTCAATTTATATAGAAATCCTACAATCATTCAGAACAAATTTTTTAATAAAAAATCTACAGTCTCTGAATGGAAGGGACATAGTAAATGATTAGCTCAACTTCACATGCTTAAGATGTTTAACAGAAGACTAGCCTTCTAAAAACAAAATATACCCACTCCTAAACAAAACTACCTATTTTCCTCTGGGCTGAAAATGCTGCTCGGCTGCCTGTTCACAGGCCGGCCTGTAAACACGGTGCTGGACATGAGCAGCACTTGGAGGTAAATTGCTGCCTTCATTTTGATCAAACAAGTCTGTGATTGCTGCTGGAGCACCAGCATAACCCTCAGTCCAGAAAGCAGAGATGTGCCAGGCAGTGGTGCTGCTCCCTCTCCCCAGTGCGCTCCACCACCCCAGAGCTGTGCCAAGGACAGAATGCTATCCACCCAGGTTGTATAAATCACTAGAGCAGTCAAAGCCTCTGAAAAAGTAAAACAACAAGTTTTGGGTTTAGACAGTGGCTAATTACCAGAGTGCCCTCACCTGCACACATGCATATGCCGTTTTAACCATCTCTGTAATTGTCTCAAGGGCATGAAAGACTATTTGGTGGCAGGTACTGATGTCCTGTGCATGAAAGTACTTCCATCTGCTCTTCATCCCAGTGAGGGTTGAAACCTTGACACCCTGAACAGCTCCTGTCTGAGGCTGTGGAAATGTAAAAATATAGTAAACAAAAAGAAAATGGAGCAAAGGAAAAGGGGAGACACAAAAGCAGTGGGATGGAGCCAGGGAGAAGAGGGGCCTGAGAGCTGATAGGGGGGGAGGTGGCCCTTGTCTGTGAAGTGTATTCAGCTCATGAGAGATACACACGGTTCACCTTCCAGACTGTCCCCCTTCCTCTGCTTGGCAAGGTGCTGGTGCAGCACATGCAGCCACATGAAATGTCCAGAACAGCTCATTTAAACAGCAGACATGGTCCATGAACAGATGAGTCACAATGCAGAATGCAGGCTGGAGAAAAAGCCCTGGCAGTTATGACTGCAGCTCGGGTGAGCTTAAATGCTTCTTGTCTACTTTATCCTGCCCCCCTTAAAGGGCAGAGAAGTAATTTGTATGCAAATAGAGGACCTGAGCAGTGATTTGAAAGAAGAGAGACATGCTGTCTTTACAGAGAGGAATGCTGCAGATGCAAAAAGAAACTAAAAAAATTCTTAATTATACCAGGATAGTCATGACCCTCCAATGACTGTCAAAGCCCCAAGAATATTAAGTATTAGACATACAAAAACTCAGCACCCAGAGCTTCCTTTAACAGGGATAGTATTATGGATGCCTTATACTAATTCAGCTTTACTTTAAATGTGAGTTACCAAAAAACACCCTAAGATTTACAGCTTCCCTCTTTTTCTGTAGCAGACAGGTAACTGTCAGGAGTTGCTTCAGGAGCTCACTATGTGGAGCAGGATCATCCCAGCCTGAAAATCTGCTCAGACTGAATCCTCCCATCATCCTTGGGTGAAGTCTCCATCATATTTAAGTACAAGAAAGGCAGATGAATGAGAAAAGCTGGCACTCAAACTGAGGAAGCTGGAAGGAAGCTCAATGGCCTTGTAATATCTGCTTCAAATGGTGACACTGATTGCCCCAAATTGGCTCAGACTCTAGGGAAAGGTACAAGTCGTTGGTTCAACTCAAAACCACAACCATATTGATCAAAATAGAGCTCAAAGGCCAATCTCTGACTGTGTTTCTGTGCAGCCCAAGTACACATCATATACATTATTATAGAACAGGTAAATCAGGTTTAAAGTATATTTGATTTCAGGAAAACAACTGTAAACCATACATTTAGAAGCTTTCTCTATTTCTAATAATATAAATCATTAAAGGAAAATCACAAGCGAACCCCCAAGCTGTTACTTTCAGTTAGATGACAGGTATTCAGTCACAATACAGTGCTTGACTCTGGAAAAGAAATGGAGCTCTTGCTATGTTCTCAATTGAGGAATACAGCACTCAAGGACAATGGCCACAAATTAAGCAGCTGTTGTATGTTATACACATTACAACTGTCTTGTTTTCATTATATAAATGCATTTGTCTCCAATTAAATTGTAGAACTTTTATTGAAAAGAGAGCACTGTTTTCAGCTGCCCTTTCCACACTGTTTTACTCTGAGGTTTTCAGATCTCTTCATCATAGCAGTAGTCAATAAGCAATTCCTTGAAGTCCTTTATCAGTTCTTCTATAGCGTAATTGCATTTCTCTTCCAAGAAGAGATGTACAAAAAGGCTTTGTTCTCTCTCCTCCTCTGCGTCTTGCCCTAGTTTGTAAGTGCTGAGTGTTTTATTGAGCACCTGGAAGATTTTCAGTGCTATAAAAACAAATGTCTCTTTGTAAAAATCTGACTCTCAAAAGAAAAGCAACAGAAAGTGTTCAGTATTTTGAAAGTAGTCAAGTACTCAATAACAAACATATGAATTCCAACATTGTAAAATGACATTTGAGATGCAGAAACATTTTTTATACATACTGCTCCAAACACAAGAAAGATGCTTGCACGGACTCTGGAACTGTAAAATGTCCATAAGGGACAGCATCTGTATCTGGTTCTCAGAGAGGACAAATAAGTTGTAGCAGCCTGCTGGCCACAGAGATGGGAACAGACCACGAAAGACCATGACAAGAGCCTCAAACCCCAAGTGGGGTATCAACCTGCTTGTAAGCAGCTTAAACCCTCTGCTTTAGTGGATGTCTTTGAGTGATTTGTCTTTCTTGAAGCTTGGATATCTCTCTGATGTCTATTACATCTATAAACTGGAAGAAGACTTGAAGGTAAAGGAATAGTAGAGGAAAACAAGTTAAGACAGAGGCAGCTCCATAATAACTAAAAGCAGCAGAGACTGCTTTAGGAAGCTGAGTGGCAGAGCTGATGTGAGACCTTTAATCTCTCCAAGTCTCCCTTACCTGAGGTGAGAGACCATCCCAGTCCTTTCTCTTCCTTCCTCCCTATCTGTAGTTTTTCACTGTACAGAAAAATCAGGAATTAAGTGACTAAAACCAGCAAAACAATAATGCATTGTCATTAACTTCCATTGACTGACATATCAACACGAAAAGTTGTACTCAAATAGTTACAAAACGTCTAAGGAACCTTCTTCCTCTTACGCTTCAGTTCAACTCCTGTATGGGAGATGAGCCATGAAAAGACCAAAGACTTCTCTATAGTGCCAAAGTTTAAGGCATTAAAAACTTGAAAGATTTAGCAAAATAAATTACAAGAAGATCAGCAAAGCCAGAAGTGTAAGATAAAACGGGTCCATGACTGCCTCCACATATGCTGTAGCTGGGTGCTGAAGGGGAACCGTGGTCCCTTTCTGTGCTCTCAGAAAGTGTCCTCTTGGGTCCCGCGGGGAAGCCACACCCAGGCAGGCACCCCAGGGCCTGGCACAAGGGTTCCAGCTCCCACGACAAACAGAGGGTTACTGACACGAATTCAAATAGCTTTTGAATTCTGAGCCAGTCTCATCATCCCTCCTTTTCCTGCAAAGGTGAGGAACAGGTAACTTCCAGAAGAGGCTTTTTTTTGCCCCAGAAGGATGGTTTTGAAGAGGGGGAGGATCAATCAGGTCTGGAAACGTGTTTTGATTCATTATGTGCTTTCAAACTATTTCCTTCTTTTTAGGGAATATTTTAATTTAGAAGTTTTATCAGTTACTTACACTTTACAATATGATTTATTTATAAAATACAGGAACATTTAGAAAAGGAAAAGTGTATTTTCAGAATTAAATACTTCATATTAACACCCTTGTGAAATTGAATTCTGTGGATAAAAGTAAAATATACAACAAAATAGAATAACAGTAATAAATTAAAAAAGACTAAAAATAATTCATAAAACTCTATTTGACCTGAAATGACATTTGGAGTAATTTTTAAAGTGAGTTTCTTTTGTCCTTTATGGTTGAGACCATTTTTCTTTTAAAACAGAAAAGGAAAAATAACTGCCAGTCATGTAAGTTCATCTCGCTCCAGCCTTCCAAAATTTCCAAAATGAATCTAATTCAAAACAATCACTCAACCAATTCACAACAAAATTAAGACTCCCAAAGAGGCGCAGACATGAAAACTTGAATTCTCCCTATTGTATTGTTTTCTCAGAGCAAAGTCAGAAGGAGCAGCAGAGCCAAATGAACTGGCTGCTGTTGCCAAAGAGGGTTTTGTTCCCACTCATGCCTCCCTCCCTCCCTCTTCCCACTCCAACCTTGGCTCCACAAGCCAGGCATCAGCCTCGCTGCCTACTCAGCCTCTCCCCAAAAGTTTCAGATCCCTAATGCTGCAAGAATTATCCCAATTTTATTCACAGATTAGAGAGTTGTACTGGGCCATAGAAGACCCCAGTTAGCAAAATAATCCTACAAGGAACTATGGGGTCAGGAGCTGCTGGGGGAAAAACAGCTGCTTGCTGCAGCAGGAACAAGCTGCTAGATCAGCCCAAAGCATATTCATACCAATTCACTTTCACTCAGAAATCAAGAAAATCCAGCTAAATATGCTTTCAGTTTTCTGTTACTTTATGATGGTGACCACATCCTAAGCACCATAACAGCTGAAGTATTTTTCAATAAAATAGAAGTCTTTCAAATTAAATCCTGACTCATCTACATCAACAAAGATTACTAACACTGTAGATTTATCAGGACAAAAAGAATAATAATAATAAAAGAAAACCTTGGAAATGTGTTTAGAAAAACTATATTTATGGTATCAGGTGACTATGGAATAATGCAGACTTTAAATATTAGCTGCCATGATTTAAATCATATGCAAATACTCACATATTATTGCCATTTAAGATTATGAAATCAGGAAGTACACATGTATTTTAAGAATATATATTTTAATGCCTATATAAAAATGTAAACACACAAAAGTAATTAAATCTCATCTAAACCACTTCTACTTACCTTGTGTATTTTAAAGGCCTCTGTGTAATACTGATGCTCCATTAAAAACTGGGTTCTTAAGTTTCTGTGAATAAACTGTCGTAAGGAACTGAAAATAATTAGTAAAAATATATTACAATTTACAATAATTATCATATTTCTATGAATATGAAATCAACTAAAACTAAACAGCTTTTATATCCCCAAAAGCTAAACAGTGTAAGACACCTTGTTATCATTGATACAAGTCCTAATGCCAGCTGGAGTGCTTTAGGGGACAGCACAGTTTATGACAGAAAGATGTTACGAGCTCACCCAAGAACTCAATGAAGTTGCATCCTGCTGTCCCTCCCTCCACAGCACTGGGACAGGGCCTGGTAGTGACTGACCAAAGCTGAAACATGTGCTTATTAGGACACCTAAGGAGAGAAGCTATATCCTCATTAGATACTTGAGCATGCCTACAAATCTAAGACATCCAGTAGTTAATTTGTGGACATTTTATTCTGTAATTACACTGAGAAATAAAGAAAAAGCTCCAAGATAAATGAAAAGTCTGCATTAAAAATGCATATAGATATTTTAATATTACATATTTGGCCTACACTTACATGTATTACAATGTTTATATTGAACAAAATGGAGGAATTCAGGTTAAAAGCTGAGATACTAAAATAAATTCTCCAGACTTTGACTGCTTTGCACATTTTCAACAACATTAATTTCTACTTTGTGTGTGTAATGCACATTCTTCCAGTATTTGGATAATACCCCACTTAAATACAATACTTTTCCTTGTGTTTTGAGTGCACTATAAAGCAGAAGTTTTAACCAAAAATCACAACCCAGACCAAAAGCAACTGCATGGGTTACAGGCAATGAAGGTGAAGAGGATAAAGAGCATTCACTGTCCGAATACCAAGTTTTAACTTGAATCAGTGTCAGATTATAACTTTGAAATATTCATCAATTTTTCAGCAGAAGAAAAGCCCAGGCTAAACCACAATCGGTGAGATCTTTGGCAGGCAAAGAGCTCCGCTTCCAAAACCTTCCACAAGTGCCGAGCACGTCCAGGGAGTCACCGCAGAAACTTCACTGACAAAAACGGAAGATCAAAGAAACCACCCTGCACTGTGGCAGGGTGAAGCATCCCATAAACATCCCCTCCAGACAATCTGCTGCTTAAAAGCCTACAAGAAATGAGTTTTCACATCATCATTAGGTGGCTGTTAGAACGTTTTTCATCTCAACATTCAACAAAAATATTTTTTCTTGTGAATAAAGCTAATCCCTCCCTTCCCACAGGAAATATCAAGAACAACTGATAAACATTTTTCATTGTAGCAATATTTTAGGTATGAGAAGGGCGAGTTCCTTCCTCAGACTTCTTTTATTCTAGACCAGGAATACCCAGATCCCTTTATTTATTTTCTTATATGCAATGTTATATCTTGTTTCCATTTGCCCACCTATTTCTTAAAGTATGTTGCCCCCAATCACTGGCACTTGATATAATAATTACTTTCACATCTTACATAAAAAATTCCTCTTAATCCTTAAGTGAGTTTTACTTTTGCAATAGTATCAAACTGCTCACCTCTCTGCAACCAGATACCTTTTTTTCTCACTGCAGCTCTTACAATATGGGGGGAATGGTTTGCTTTCAGGCACTTCATTTTCCCTGGAGTTCAGTATTTCACGTTTATTCCTACTGAATTTCAGTTTGCTGCTTTTGAATCACTTGTGCAATCTGCTGAATTATTCTAACTTCTGAGCACATATATCAGTTTGTGAACATTGCCTGTCCACGTTGCACCACCTGCAGACCTCAAACTTTGTATTCCATCAAATACATTAATGGATATTTTGAACCAGGAACATGACATAACCTCAGAAACTGCACTGGAAAAAGCCTTTTTAGACTTCCCCCCTTACTTCCAATTTTCTATTGGCAGTCTCTTTGCCATATTTCCTTAGCATATATTCAATAGTTCACTTAAAGTCATACAGCAAAATATATGATGGCAGAATTCCTTGATAATCTCTTGATTCTCACGTGTTACAGCTCTGCCTCAGTTCCGTGCCTCTATCACTGAACAATGCGTTCTCCCTCAGCCTAAGAGTGTAAATCCACATCTCCAAAAGTAGAAACTACACCAGCCTAAATTATCCATGACCTCATTTTTAAAACATAAATGCATCTGCCTTCACTCTCCCAAACAATGCCAGTTTTCATTGCTTATTAGCCCAGGTCTCCCACAAACACCCTTGGCACTGTTACATCACACTCCTTAGCCAAGGGAAAAACACCTCCAAGTATTTCCATCGAGCTATTACTGCAGCCTCCCAGACTCTGCCTGCGATTCACAGTTCACGGTGCTCACATGACCGCTCGCTGCCTCACCAGGGGTGCTAAGCTGAGCTGCACACATGGTTAGTCTACCCACAACAGGCTCAGTACCTCATTCTACCCATGCTTAGGCTTCCGCTTGCAGCTTTAGCTCACCTAAGTTTGCAGTGGTTGCTAAGAGGAAACACAACCAAGGTGGGCTTCCCCGGACGTGGCACAGCAGCAGATGGGGAGAGGCTGCGAGCATCACGTCTGAATCCAGGCACGTCCCTTAACATGTGTCCAAGTGCAATGATTAGCACAACTATCCGTGCACTATTAAAGGGATGTGGTGTCTGAATAATAAAATAAGTATATGCATATTACAAAATACCTGAGCCTATCATGTTCCTATTCTACAGATAACTTGTTATTACAAAAACTACAGGATTCAACAGCAGGTATAGAATAGAAAAGTATTTATTAACTTTCATGAAACAAAATATGGCTTAAAAAAAATCCTCTTGAGTCTCTCTTAAATTTTCACTCCCTGCTCTAAGAAGAAGAATCAGTCTCTCATGGAAATTTGGGAAAATTTAAAAAAAAAAATAAAAAATTAACCCAAATACAATCATCTTATAGAAAGCTATGTGAGCTCTGGGCAACAGAAGTCAACCAGTGCGTGGAAATAAAACACTGCCTCTACATACATATAAAGGAAACAGATTAAAAGTGGCAGAGATTATTTTTCTCTATTATTAAAACATCTAAAAAATTAAGTTTTTAAATAAAACATTTCCTAGGTGTAAATAGTACACTGCATAAAACACAGTTAAAGAAATTTAAATGTATCCATCATTTCAAATCCCAGACCTAGTTTAATCTACTGATGTACTTCTCCAGTGGATTCATGAGCTGACCATATAGAATGCTTTCAAGCAAACCCCCCAGCAGGAAGAAATATGTATTTTTCAGTGTTTTAATATTAAAGCTTTTTAAAATTATTTTTAAATTTTAGCAAAACCATCTTTCAAAAGCATATTCCAATGTCAAGCTTGAAGAAAAAATTCTGCCTCTGTCAAAATAATTCGCAAACTTTATTGGATTTTAAAAGCCTGATTACAGGACAAAACATGCATTATGCATTTCGCTAAAATTCCAAAAACAATTGCAGAACTTCATCATATTCAAAGGCTCATGTCCATAATAAATACCATCAGCTTAAAAGCAGCTTGGAATTTTTCAAGAGTTTTAGTATCTGAAAAATGCAAATGTTATATATACTGTACTTTTAAAAGTCTGACATTACTTTGCAATGGTTAAAGCAAGAAACAGCTCAGCTGAAGACTACAGAAAATCCCTGTCTTCTGAGGAGATCATACAATACTGCTCTGGAAACAGCCTGTCACCAAAGGCCTGGCAATTGGCTCTGGCTTAAAACATACTCGGCCTCTAACATTCTTCAAAGGATTAAACCATAATTGATTCTGGCAATACACATGGTCAGCGTGATGTGCAGGGGGTTGCCAGTGGACATGGGGCCCTTACATAAAGAGCCATTTTCTTTGTTTAAAATGGAAAAAAGAGTGGGAGGTGTGGAGAACAGTGAAATACAAAATGAATCAGAATCATAAACCATATTTTTTGAATTAGATTTCAACAACCACATATGCAAATAGAAGGCTTCAAAGGTGGCAGAGGTTCTGAATTGCTAAGGCAATTCACTTATTCTTAGTTCCATAAAAAAAGATAGAAGCTATAGTTATATACATCCTTCTAAGCACTCCGAGAATATTGCAAGCTGAACTCCAGAGAAGCCATTGATATCAGTCTGAAAGTGATGGGGAACGGATTGATCGTGCACTGGCTGGACTGTTAGAGAAAGCAAAAGGATCCTTCTCCTTTTCTTTAGTATCATGTTTATGTTTATGCTTATGCTTATGCTTGTGTTTCTTCTTCTTTTTCTTGTGCTCATGGTGGTGATGGTGGTGGTGATCGCTGTGTTTTGAGGAGTTTGATTCTTTACTAAACACGGAGAGTGGAGCTGTTGAGACAGGGTGCATGTTTATCTCTCCCGAAGATTGTTCTTTACCTAAAGCAATAGATATAGTGGGATTAGTAAATGTTTAACTTGCATTTTTTCCAAAGATAAGAAATTCTGAAATATTAGACAAAGCCTACATTATCATTTAAACATGCTAACACAGAACCTGTTATGATACTTGTACCATTAACTTTTTGGTTTTTTCAGGGAAGGCTCTCAACATGTCATTAAGGTTCCCATACTACTGACAATTTTTACAGAGATAGTCCTTCCTTCCTCAACAGCATAAAAGTATCCCAGACAATTAGGAACTGTGAAGAGCTAAGAAACTCCAAGTTATACAAACTTCCTGAAATTAATTTTTGAACACAGTAGGAAGGCCACTACACCCTGAATAATGCAAATATAACTGTTTGTAAAAATTCTAGCATAAAGTGCAAGGCTGGCATACATAAAAGTGTGGTTTTGGGATGTGAACCCTTTTCAGTCAGGAGCTAATGCTCCCTGCAAGGACATACAAACTTTTGACTGTGAACAGAAGAATTAAACTGCTTTTTCTAAAAACTGCACCTTACAACCAACTTAGTCTATTTGAAAGTTGTTACAAAGTTTTTTTCTTAAACAAAACCAAATCCCAATAAAGACAATTACATCACCTTTGTCAATACATCTTTAACAAATACACTAGAACTACTTATATATTGAGCAAGCCTTGTATCTGAACCTGAGGAAGGAAAATATGATCTATGACATCTCAATCCAGGAATGACTTTCTCATTCTCTCTTTGACTCATTTAACATTTCAGTATTTCACATAGACTGCAATAGCTTCAATAGTAGGGATTAAAGGGCATTAATCTAAGGATAACTGTTAAAGAGCAGAAGTGCCTGGAAGGTAGGAAGGCTCAGATTCCTTTAGGCAGAAATTGAATCAAATCACTCACAGTGCAAAAATGTGCTTTAACAACTATGTAAATGTAGAAAAGCAGTATCAGATTTTTGAAGGCAGCTACTTCCCTAAGTTTTATTTAAAATTTATTTTCTTCACAGTTAGTTTAAATATTTGGGGATTCCCCCCCCTCCAGTTTTTGATGAAAATATCCCCAATAAATAAAATGAATTATGTTTGCAATTATCTTTTCCTGTATATTTGAAAACATGTTTCTTTTCCAGCACATCTTTTTGTTTGGCTGATTAGTTTTGTACTTCTAAAGGCAAGAATGATTAGTCTATGGTAATGATTCCTGCAAGTCTGAAGAGCCAGCTCCCTTGTATGACAAACAAGTATTGAAAACAATTTCTTTTTAGCCTTACCCAAAAGATTAAGAACTGATTTAATCAAGCACATCTATAGGAAAGTTTCTAGATGGTACAGCTGTTCTAGTTTTTGTTTGTTTGTTTTTAAATATGTCTGGGAAAAACAAACTCTACATTTGTATGAAGTGTTTAGAAGTCAGAATAGAAACACAAAACATTTTTACAGTGAGGATGATCAGCGACTTACTATGGGACACGGTGACATCTCTATTGCTTGAAGTCTTAAACAGCACAATTATGTCTTTCTAGAAATATGTTTGATCTTAACCACAAGACGTGAATATGGTGCAAAATAAAATTCTGCTGAGGTTATGAAGGAGGCTAGTCTAGAGTACAACAGTTTCCTATAAACTTAAAATCTCTAATATGCAAGTATTTAAAAAAGCTTTATTTCTTATTTAAAAAGAACTATGCCGCAGTAAGCTCATGTCATCAATGCAAAGATTCATGGTTATGTATGTTATGGCAGATAGAAGAGATACACACCAATTCCAACTTCTACTTGCTGACTTCACAGTTTCGACCATTTTTTTACATTGTTATCTGCAGCCTTTTTTGACAATGCAGACAGCGGGCAAGTATACGGTATTTGATGACAAAAGATACCAAACTGCTTCACAGTGTAACTATTTCCAAGTATATTTTTTCTTTTAAGGTATTCCTGCCTGTATCTAAACCTATCCCTGTAACCTGAGCTCATTCATGTAAAGCGTACAACTTCTAGTCAAGAGAACTTTATTTCTCAGCTGCAAGGATGCAAAGCCAGCCATTAAACAGAACTCAAAATGGTGGAAAAAGGAGCATATCTGACTCAAGCCACTAGAAAAGGAAAGGGTGGAGGCTGTACCTCAGAAAACCAAAGCAGGCAGTATTTGACACCATTAAAATAGGCTACAGTAGTTAAAGGTGAACTGTGACAGTGACACAAGCAGAGCTCCCAGTGAGGCAGAAATAAAGGTCATGGCAAAGAGCCTGAAAAACATTGGTCAGTGTTCATCCACAGAAAATGTACAAAAGATTATCCAAAATACAGAAAACATTCTCACATGTTGTCAAGCCACAGGGACAAGATAAATTAAAATATACAAGGCAAAACCAAGTCAACTTAAAAGAAAAGAAAAACCCCCCACACATTACACAAACTCTTCAAACTTCCCAGCTACATTAGTTCCAAATTGTGGAGTTATTCTTATATGGAAACTAAACCTTTAAGTCTAGACACTACATCTGTAACAACTTCAAAGCTAAGCCTCTAAGCTTTAAAAAGTTTAACCCAATAGAACTGGTATAGAGACAGTGGTTTAAGTCTGCAGGGATGATGTAGCAGAAGTGTCAAGCACTAGTGAATATGGAGGAAGATAGAAGATGCAATCAAACAGACCCTCCTGACTCTGTTGCATGACCTGCAACTTGTGCAAGTTTCCTGCAGTTTACTGAACTACCAGCTCTGCTAAGGCAACAGTCAGTATTATCAACTTGTTACTTATTTCAGGTGACTTATTTTTATATATTAAAAAAATATATTAGTTAAAGCAGTTAAACACCATTGACTGGAGTAAGCTATGGAGCAAATTCAACTGTAGTTCAAGCCAACAGGACTGAAGAGGTGATGGTGACCACTTAGAGAGGGAGGAAGATCTTCAAGAAGGGGAGAAATGGGATCCAACTGCAACTCAAGGGTTACTGACACTTAAGGAGACAGTCAATATTGGTAATATGGCACAGAAGTCAGTAAGAAATTAAAGAATGTCATTACAAAAATCTAATTCTACCAGCCAGCACTGAGTACACATAAATCTAATACTCAGCCAACACTGAGTACACATACAATTTCTTCACAGAGGTCAATGATGACTCTAATCTGTTGGGTTTTTCTAAATGCAAGAATAACAGCTATCTGGAAAATTTCCCCCTACTGTTAAAGAGTGCTTTGAAACCAGGAATCAAATATATTGATCCTGGATGATGACTCCAAAAGATTGAGCACAAACTATCAAACTTGGTTGTGTGTTAAAATGGATAGACTTAAAAAAGCTCTATAGAAAATGTTACAGATTTGTATCCATAAAATTCAGTTAAAACTGCAGAATACTTTGTTTTCTTCCTTTTAATTAGTATCTACTTAAAGCCCATGCCAGGAACATGCCAAGCATAGTTAAGGAAAGCAAGGCTAAAAAGAAGTTGCTTTACAGGGCAATATCATTATCCTTATATCAACAGGAGTAGCAGGACTGCTGCAAGGAGGCAGAGAGCACTCCCTCTTCCTTCAGGGAACTCACTTCCTGGCAGAGGGAGTGGAACCTGAGTTTCTCAAATCACAGAAACACAAAATAAGTGGAGGGTGAGCCCAGGAGCTCACTTTTGAAGTGGTTAGTAGCATTCCTTGGAAGAAAATGCACATACATGTGTCTATCCACTTGGATCTCCTTCTGTTTAGGATGTGGAGATTCCATTGTAATTACTGGCTTTGTGGTGTTCCAGCTAGCTGGGTAGGTGTTTAAAATTAGACAGAATTACAATCTGATGGGAGAAAGATCAGAAACTTGTGTACAGTTTGTCACAGGGACAGTACAAATGCTGTGGATGTTATGAGAGAGAGTAAAATATGAAAACATAGATCTCTTATATTAGTTTTAGAATAAAAGGGATTTAGATCCTGATAAGTTTTAAAGTCACATTTTCTGTCATAACACAAATTGCTGTTAGATAATTATAGCATCCTGTTCAATTATTTAAGTAAGTTTCTTCTCTTTTTAAGACTTATGAGTGCATTAACATTGAACTATGTTGTTGGGTAGTGTTTTACCTATTTAATCTTATTTTGTTATTGAACCTTTACAATTTGAGAATATGTAACTTGAGATTTTAACATGCTAGCAAGCTTTCATAAGATCTTTCATACAGTCTCTCCTATGTTTCTGATTTTGTGTAAAGAGGGGAGGACACCACATACTTAGAGCCTCTGTTTCTTTCCATGGACAATCAATGTCAAACAGCTGGTTTATACAAGACTTTTACAAATTAAAATGACCTTGTTTGAAACGACCCCATTTGCGCCCTGATTTATTCGAATGTCAGAGAGGGAGAAACCAAGTTCACAAATCACAGCAAAGGCTGAGCCCACAGGTCCAGTGTTTTGGCTGAGAACAGGCTGGTGCTCCAGAACTTGACACCAACCAGCTCTGAGAAGAAAGGGACATCAGCACAAGCACACAAGCACTTATGTGTCTCTCCCAGGACTCAAAGAAAGCTTACCAATGAGAAGGATAATGCACTCCCTTTGCCTAGCAGTTGAACTGCAGCTCTGGTTAGCATTTTCTCCAAAGAGGGAACACTTAAAGAATGGAAAAAAATCATAAAAACTGTTTCAAAATTATCCTGGTTTTCCTTATTTTTTTTTCTTTTTAGTGTTACCCTGGAAACATCCGAGACACACTGTTTTTTAATTTCATGCTGTGTTTATGCATCTGTTGAGCCATCAACAAAGCAGAAATAAAAAGTTACCAAGCATAAATGATTTCAAGTTTCCAGAATGCAAGTGTCTTGTAATTTGTCTAAAGAAGCCGAATTTTCAAATTATATATCTCTGAAAAAAATATCCATTTTCTTTCTAGGAGAGTGCTCTTTTAAGGTCCATGGGAGAAAATTTAAATTTTGAGGGTAAGAAGTAAGGGTCTAGTTAAAAAAAATAAAACTACCCAGAAGTTCTCTGAGGATGTGCTAAGCAAATCACATAGTTTGGCTCCAACATAAACATTTTAACTAGTTCCAATTTACAGTTTCATTTGATTTCATTTTTTAGTGGGATCTATAACCAGATGGACAATTCCTTATACCTATACCAAAGGTATACCTAAAGTACTGAATAGGCAAGCTGGTGATTTAACTAAAATATACTTTTAATTGGTAATAATTTTATTAATTTCTTCATTTGACTTTCATTTAACAACTATATTGCCTTGGGCTTACATTAAAATAACAGCTTTTTTACTACATTTATATTAATATTGTAGAAATTCTAATGAAATCTCTATTTTAGAAAAAAAGAACATTTAAATCAGCAAGCCAGTTCAGAATACTTTATGCCTCCAACAGTTTCAGGTAGTTCACTTGAAAATTTGCTATCCTTGTCCATCCTCTGGGTTTCAGAGTGATCCGTTGTTTTCTCAGAGATAGTCACAGCTACAATATTATGTTTTTATTAAATCATGTAGTTGACACACTGCAGCCACACACTGATGCAATTCTCACTTACGCTGTCACTATCTGCAGTGCTTTTGTTTCTATTAAAGCTGCTTTCTTTACTTCAGGATAAAGCACTGGAAAACACCCTTCGTTGTGAAGTGTACAATTAACACACACTGCTTCAGTGAAGCAAAATTATCTACAGAACCTCAAAGCCTATGAGTTACCATTTTTGAAACAGTTATATCTTGGGTAATAAAGTCGACATATGTGTAATGGCTACTATCAAACAGATACTATATTAATATTATGTGTTATTAAAAGGTATTCTAACAGAACAGTTGTAACAACATTTACCTCCTTAGATAGTAAAGCAAAAATTCATCATTTCAATAGTGCCCTCATATCCAAGAACTGTTCATTTATATATTTGTCTGTGTGCTGATGTTTCCACAGCCCTTTTTGGCAGAGAACCACTAATGGCTGAACTCTGATGTACTGCTGTGCTTACAGCTAACTCGGGGAACTGCAGAGCTGCAGGATAGGGTTTCTTAACAGTTCAGACTGGATTTCTATTTACTACTGCATTTCTATTTACTGCTGCATCCACATTCAAAATGTGGTGACTTGCACCTAAGGCTCAGATCTGCTGTTGGATATGTACTCTTTAAATATAATAACTACAGTAGTTTTACCTCTACATTTTACTGCAGCATGTGCAGTATGTCCAGTTTCAAACTGTTCCAGAAAAAAGTCAATCCAGATAAATCATAATTTCCTGAAAGTGTAGACAGTAACTGCGATAAACAAAACCACAATCCAATCAACATGTGTGTGTGTGGCCTAGACCTCCAAAGTTTCATGTACATCTACATAGTAAACAGAGCAACCTACAAGGTCAGCAGTGGAAATTTCCAATTTGATTATCCTGGAAAACTACAAAAGTATTAACAGAATGGCCAAAGAATTTGTTTGATCTGAGTTTGAATGCTCAGGATGTGTCCTTGAAGCCCACTGCCTCTGAATATGATCAGAAAAAGGACTGCCAATGCACAAAGAGAACATTGCTGTATTTTCTTTTGTTTCCTTTGTAGAAATAAAGACAAGAGAGAACTGGATACTGCTTTTTATCAACTTTCAATCCATCAAAACTAGTTGGGAAATTCTAATTAAGTGTTTATCAGTGATGAGCCATAATGATATGTAACTTCACTGGCAGATCATGCAGACTCGTAGCCAGGCATTTATTTTGAAAGCAGAAAAGACCAGGCCAATCAACAATCACTGACAGATACAGCAAAAACCTTTTAAAGGTTACTTCTGACGTACTGTACTATCAGATTAGTGAAATACTGAAGTAAAGAAGCGTATCTTTATCTGATTTCACTGAAGTCAACAACACATGACGAGTCACCTTACAATCTGAGAATTCAAATCTGCTGCTTACACAAAATCTGATCTTGAAATTCTTTTGATCTTAAGAGTAGGGAGCATTCCTACTATTCTTGATGATTTAGTAGCAAATAAAATTTGTTCTCACATTAGAAACATGACCTTGCACAGCTTTGGAGGCTCAAAGGAGGCTACCAAGTTTCTAGTCCTTAGGGTAGATGAGTAATCAGCACAATAGCTTCTTCAGACAGTTCACAACTGATGTTTCATTTGTTTTAATAATTTCTTGAAAAAATGCTTAGATTCCCTTATAACTACCAGAGTCCACAGTTCTATTATCCTGGTCAGGATGCTTTAGTAGGATTTGAAACATTTATTTTCTATATGAACCAGGAAAGGTGCTGTAATTACAACACTGAAACCTGTAATCCAGCAATAGTTGTATTACAAGACTTCTTTTATTGTCTCAATCCTAACCTTTCATATGCACAGGCAGAAGCATACAATAAAAAACTCCTACAAATTTTTAAAGGAAAACAACATTGTCCTGGCTTTACAGGGGTTACAACAACTTGAACAAATCAAAATTATCATTTGGGGTGGTGTGTGGAGTAAAAAAAAAACAAAACAACAACCCAACAAAAAACCACAGATACAGCAGGACTCAGACCCAACATGAACTTCCTCCTGGCAGCTGCTGTTTGCAGGCCGTGTTTGGCTGATGACCTAACACTTCATGTGACATGTGGGGACATAACCCACAGCTGTGGGAGGAAAACTGCATAAGGACTAACAGCTCACTCCTTCCAAGTACGAGTCACAGAACTAAGGCAGATACAAGATCTTACAGATTTACTAAGATACTGAGACCATTTCTGAACCTGTTGTCAATCTGTTTCACAATAATCACTCACTGAATTGCACCCACCCTCCGTCATTGTTGCAAGACCTCAAAGGCCCTCAGGAAATATTTTCTGCAACTCCTTTGTAAAACAAAAAACTCCTATGCATGAAAAAAATTATTTATTTATCCTTTTATTTTTCCCCATCTGTTTCTCCTCAGAAGTATATAATTTCCTAAAGATGGAACTATCTTTATTTACTCAGTCTGAAATTCATACATCTCTGCTTCTAAGAAAAATGGCATGAATAAGAAACAGGTGAAATTTTAGAAGCAAAGATTATGTGAAGTGGAACTGTTTCTAACCGTACAAACAAAAAAAAAAGAAAAAATAATCTGAAGTGTTTCAAAATAATGCTTTTCAAAGGCTTATTATTTAAAATGAATTCTGTTGCAAAACCCGGCATTTGTCTCATTTTTTTATCTAGGAAAGAAAATGTATTCCAGTGTGCTGAATGTCTAAACAGCAGAGGTGAGAAGGTCATTCAGCACACAAGTGAAACTCGAAGTAGCTTGTGTCTGCTGTAGGTCTACAAAAGCAGCAGTCAACTGGCCATTACTCTGACTCTTGGTCAGACTTTACCCTTTCTGACCCCTAGTGCGAACTTAATTTGCAACAGTCCTGGAGCACAGAGCTGGCATACACAGGGTCCCATAAGTCCTATTTGTGAAGCATTTGGCAGCGTTTTGTTTATGACTTGATATTCCGTAGAGTGTGTAAACCTAGTAAAAAAATTGTTGCAAAATATCATGTAAGAGTTATAAATACTAATCCTCAGCGGATCAGCTTTGCAGTTGCTTGCCCTGGATGCGTCATTCTTTGCCGTAACAGAAAATGTGATGGTTGACCATAGCTCTGAGAACAAAATTCAGAGGAGCTCTGAGGTTCAAGGTAAAGGTTGTGCAGACATAGGCTTCTAAGTTCATGAGAGCAACCTATATGCAGCCTGCCCCTTTACTCTGTTGAAATAAGGCAAAAAGTTGTGAGTTTTGCTACTCTACATCTCTAACAGCAAAGCCATCCTGGTGGAGTTCGCTGTACAGGCACATGTCATTAACTGGAGGCCATCTGGAATCCAGAAACCAGACCTCTCTGTGTTTTAATGTCCCCACACGAACTTAACTGCTTAGCTGAGCAGTGCCAGCAGTTACCTGTATTAAAAAAAATAAAAATTACAAAGAAACAAACAAAGCCTGTTAGTGGCTGGAGCATCTGCCAAGGAAGTAAAAACATTAAGTCCTAGGCTCTAACAGAATATGAGCCTACAGCTTCCATACCGCTGGCAAGCACTAAGGCACCAGCCTCAGCAGGATTCTTGGAGCAGAAGCATCCACCAGCCCTTCTCTTAAATGGGGCCACTAAATTGCCAGGTCACAGAGAAAGCAGATGAGGTCACCTGTCAGCATAGCTCAGGACCTAGGGCCCTCAGGATGGAACCAACACCCCAGATCTTGCTGCTAAGGTCTACTTCTGTTTTACATTAGGCAGTCACTGGATAAAACAGAAAAACAAGGAAGAGGGTAATTACGCTGAATTCTAAAGCCAAAAACTTCACTTTTACACAATGCAGTACTGCAACCATAAAACCTTGTTCTGGATCTGTACGAAGACCTCTCAGAAAGCTTAGTACATTGTGACATTACCTCAGCTTAGCTCCACTGGCACATTCTGGATTTAAACTTCAGAAATGTGGTTAAAATATTTTGAGAAAACGAGACTGCCCACTGAATTTCTTTGCTACTGACAGATCAGCAAAGAAGATGAAAGTTCATCAGTGAAGTTCAGCCTGCCTTAGGGTTTCTAAGAAACACAATGCTTTGACAATAATTTTGTCAAGTATTCTACGAAAAAAGATACTAAGATGTACTAAAAGAAAGGAAGTGCTTGAAATGAAACCATTTTGCTCACAGACACCATATTTTCAATTTGAAAAGCCCTTTTAAGTATCTTTGAGGCTTGTGTTTTTTAACTGCTAATGTTAAGTCATAAATCATTAATATTTGATATTTTTTTTACCTGAAGAGTCCTCCTATTTTCTTTAATCTCCAAAATTATTACATTTTAAATGACACATATGGCAAAAGAACTTTTACCTAATTGCGTATGGGGTTCTACTTCAACTTTGTGTTCTTTTATTCATTCCTTAGCTTTTCACTTTTATAAGCATGGTATATACTTGTCTTACTTAGATATGTGTGAAAATACACATGTATCTATACACATGTATCTATACATATGCTGGAAGGTAAAGAAATGTTCTTATGCACCCTTTATATATTTCCTGGAATTTTGATAACATTTAACACTTACCAACACTATATGTATGGAAATAAGCAGCAGCAAAAAACACTCCACAACTGAAATAGTTAAAAAATCATAAAATCATTTTGCCAATAAAGTTACTCGTACCTGGTGTGGATGGTCTCTCCAGCATATTCAAATGATGGTAAATAAAGGCTTGACTGTCATGAACTGTGTCCATATCAATTTCTTCCTCCTCTTGAGAGTTTGAGAACTAAGATACCAGGAAAAAAAACAAGCAGATGCTAATAACTCATAAAAACATCACTAAACAGAACTTAAAATATTTAATTTTTGAGGTAAACTGGGGGTGAGAGGGAAAGGAAGTGATATCTACCACTGCAAAGGAATAATAATTCAATAAAATTAAAAAGGGTCAGTTACTTTTCTTCTTTCTAATTTACTGTGAAGCTGTGTGAACAAGAGCATTATCTGTCAACTTTAGTTCTTGCCAGCCAATAAAGAATCTGATAGGAAATGATTTTGCCAAAGTAAGCATAACAGCTGCTGTACACATATACACAGCATGTCTTTTGTTTGAACACAGCTTCAAGGGAAGTCAGCAGATGCCACTGCTGTTATTCTGAACACCCTACAATATTGTGCAAGTTGAATTTCCATTTCTTACTCTGATTTTGAGTTTGACTTTACTGTCTTCATTCTTCTCTAGTATTTGCCCTGGCTCCAATGGAGACCCGAGTGGCATATCAGCCTTCCTCTTCACCCCCTGCTGATGACCAGAAATGCTGGATGCTGTTTCCTTAATAAGATGATCATCCTCCTGAAGCAGCATTAAAAGACCAAAATTAGAAGGTAGCAAGATCCATGTTTCAGAGAAAGAGACCTGATAGCAGAAAAATCTTCTGAGTAAAGTGGGTGATTTGAACAAAGTTTTCCCTGTAGTACTGGCAAAAAGTATTTTCTAAAACCCTGTATGGATTTGTGCCAACCACTTCTACAAACTAGTTTCTCTTTACTTCTATCCCTGCTCCCTCTGCATATCTAGCATTGGCATCTTTTCTGTCGCTTCTCACAATCATGGTACTGTTGGTTGCAACAACATTTGCTGCCTCTGAATAGCCTTTCTATAAATCTGTGCCTCGTGGACTCTACTTATGCCAAATCTCAGTTGAAAAACTATGACAGCCTCTGATTTACACATGGGATTTAGCTAAATCTTCTTCTACTTAGTTATAAAAGCTAACTCTTACTTTATTGAGTACAAATCATAATGTGTACTTATAGCTTCGTTGTTTTTTTTTAATTTACAATAATTATTAAAAAGAACTAAAGTATTTTGTAATTACTGCTTAGATTATAAAAAATATCAAGGTCAAAAAAATATAAAAATAGGAGAGTCTACTAAGTTATACATATAGTCATGAAAACAGGTATTCCAACAAGTCCAATACACAAAATATTGAAGGGAAAATAAAGTATCCACAGAAGTAAACATAATTAAAAGCTCACTATAACCTAGATAAAAGGCATATATATCATAGACTCTCAAGAGCATACGCTCCTCCACCGAACTGCTCTTTCTCTATCCTACAAAGGGCACACTAGTCCCACAAACTCTTGCCCTGAACAATTCAAATTCTATTTCATAAAGTGGGTAACTTTTACCATCCTCAGCAAATTCAGTGTCACAAGTCTATCAGTACTTATTTTAACATGTTTATGCTCTCAGATTACGTCTACTTTAAAGAACCCAGTTAATCTGATGAATTCTATCACCTGTTTATTCTTTTTTTCCCCTCAAATACATATTTCCTTTTTTAATTCCCTATTATTTCGGCCATTACACTGCTATGGTGAAACACTTTTGGATGAACTTTGTCTGAGAGGCAGTTTTTGTTTGTGATTTTTGTTTTTACAAGGAAAATCAGTTCCCTGAATTTTGGGGGAGTAACAGGGAAAACAGTAACCTTAAAGTAAGGGGTAGGAGAATGGAGATGAGGCACAGGAGAAGATATGATGGGTGAAATGTAAATTGAGGCTTATACTGGAGCTATATGTTTACACTAGTCCAAGCCAGTACCGCTGCTAAAAGAAGCAGCCTCTTCCTCATACGGTTCTGTCCTGGGGTGCCAAAAGCATTTTTAAACTACGTGATGAACCAGACCAGGAACCTGAAATATCTGTTCATAAAAAGGTACTGCTCAACGAGATCCTCCCCTGATCCAGCTCACTATGCAGCAACAACTACTATGCTAGCACAAAGGAGAGAACAGTATAGAAAAAGAAGAGTTAAGAGGAAATCCTTTGATAGTCTGGCTCCAAAAAAAGACTGTGTGGTCACTGAACTGCAACCTAAAAATCTGCCAACAAAATGCCTCCTGCTATTTAATTCTAATGATTATGTACAGCAAATTAGGACTTACTCCATGCTCTGTAAATATGCAGGAGAGCTCTAATGATATCTGACTCTACCAGCATTTTCTCCCCCTGCTGGAAAGGGCCTGCGGGGTGCTGTTAATTAGTACTCTCAGTATACTTTTCAATAAAAACTATTTAGACATTAACTATGGGACTGATAAACCATCAGTAAACCATCCCATTCAAATGGGTGGAAAGAGTTCCAAACCTGCTAATCACATGTTCGCATGCTCTTTCAGGATCTATCCCTGAACAGTTTCAATCAAATGCACTTCTTGAAACTGTTAAGAAAAATCACTCATTATTTCCATGTCTGTTGATTTTTTCCCCTCATAATTAAATATGTCCAACAAAAATACTCCATCCTGCAGCAGTGGCAGTTATTCTTAAGGAAAGAATGAACTTAATAGCTTATAAAAATCTATTCTGCAACTGCACAATGTATTATGTTTTAGGACTGACAGATCCAGAAAGATATCAAGCTGAATGTATGCCATTTTTCAGAAGTTGTTACAAATCCTTCAGAGCACAGTACTAAACAGTCAGATTCAAATGCGTTCAATGTATTAAAGTTCCAACTTTCACATCTCTTAAAGTTGTTTAAAAACAGGTGTATCTATGTATTTTAAGATGTAACAAATTTACTGATAAAAGGTTTTGTTTTGGAAAATTGCATAACTTGCCTATAATAAATATTCCTGGTCTAATAAAAAAGGTTTTCATTACAGCATCAAACATTTCTGTGAAGCACTTCATGTCTCATAAGCAATATACAAAAAGTAAAGTTTTGTAAAGAATAGAAATGATGAAACTAGAAAAAAACAAGTAAAAAGCTTGCATATGCTACGCAAAAAATTTAAAAAATGTAAAAAAAGCTGGTATATGCCAGCTTTTCAAGTGGACAGAATAGAGAGCAATAATATAAAAAGGCAGTTTAGGTAAAGCATGAGAGGCTTGAACACAGTACAAAATCAAATCAGCAACCAAAGCAAGGACTTGTAGGCAGCTGAATGGGAAGTATATGCAGGTGGTTTGTGCTTACGGTGTTCTGAAATCCTACTGACTGTCCGTGATTGTTAGTACTATTCACAGGTTCCTGATTATTTGCAACTGATTCAGGGATAATCGTTGGATTAAGTACAGCCTTCTTTTCTTTCAGATTAAGAACAAGTCCAAGCTCTGGTAACGGTAAACAAGAAGGTCTGCTGAGGCCAAAAAGTGTGAAATAGAGGTCCACAGCACCACATCGTAATCTCCAGTCATGTGAAGTTCCTAAAATCCAAAAGAGATTGTTGTTAACACAGAGATACAATCTTCTGCTTTCCCACAGATAAAACAGTTTAAGCGATCTGGGGCTACCAAAGTATGACATTTTCTGTGCTTAAGTTACACTTCCTTCATTATTCCTGCTTCTTCTTGGCTCTAACTCACCTGCCACATCCTGTTCAAAAGGAAAGTTTTAAGTTGCTTGGGTTGTAAGCTAGACATGTTTAGTTGAACAAGACTGGGAAAGTGCTTTAATAACATAATGAAAAATAAAAAAAAAATAACCAGACCCATATACTTTTATTTTTCAAGTTGCACCCCAAGTTTTTCTATTGGACAATTAAATAGAACATTTCATAACCAAACTGGCTTTCCATATCAATGGATTTGGTTGCATTTGCCCATGTATTCCATGAAATATAGTAGAAACCGTAAGCATGGCCAAGATCTATACCCTCTGGAAACTGCACTGATAGAGAAATGCAGAAGCACGTTTTTTGATATCACTACTATGTCAAGTACTTCACTGGATACCCAGTATTTTAATTTGTATTTATACTGGAGACATGTATTCTTACTGCACAAAGCAATGCTTTGGGTTTTTTTATTATTTTTCACTGCAAACTGTGTACTGCTTTTATATCATCATACACAAACAGTCAGAGCACGTTTGGCACCAATCACAACAGAAAGACATGTAACATCTGGTGCAACGCTGCAAATACAGCGATTCTGGTGTTAACTCAGCCCAGCTCTCGAGTGACTGCAAGTTTATTGAACATATTGTTCCCCAGGAGGAATTGAGCTATATCTGGTAAACAAGACACAGATGTGTCAACTGCCATATTAATATGGCTGTGTAAGACTTAGTACAAAATAAAATTATAAGATCTATCCCTGTAAATAGTAGTTTTATGAGGCTAAATAGTGTTTTGAGTAATCTTAGCTTACCCTTACCAGCTAAAATTACCAGTTACTCTCAGTTACACATGAGATCAGTATGAATATTAATCTGGACATTTATAACATTAAAATACTCCCAGAGAATGACACATTCACAAATATTAATTTAAAAACTATTGTAATATTTTAACAACAAATAATTTGCTCAGTTTCTTCACTACATTTAAAATTACTTGAAGAATTCCCATTCAGCATCTCTTTTCTTCTCCAGTGGAACAGCTAAACTTAAATACAACTGGTCACTGAATTTCTTTGCAATCTTTGGAACTTGTGAGCATTATCCATTTAATGCAGATTAACATAGAAAAAAAGAAAAGATTACATATATCAACCAGAGTCTGCTTTCTATTGCATGTGCTTATGTTAAATAAAAGTAACTCATGATTTCAGTTTTAAACCTGGCTACTAACTTGTCACACATTAACAAGTTTTTTTTTTTTCAAGGCACCCTGGAATGCTTCAGTTATCCCTAATAGAAAATACATTGAAACATTACATCATCTTCAGGTATAGAAATTGAAGTGCTTAAAGCCCCAGGAATCATAATAAGAAAGTACACCCTATTTGTTACTTGCAAAAAGAGGTAATGGTTGTAACACTGCACACACTCTTCTCTCACGAAAAAGCAAAAACAAACTTTCTGATGGGAACATCAAAATTGTTTATTTTCTGTGCCTGACACTTGGCAAATCCTATGAAACTGAACTGCTAGTAGTCTCCCCACTTCAAACCCTGGAGCGTAGCTGTAAACTTTTAAACACTAGGAATAATGACACACAGAAAACAGAAAGCCTTCAAGGACCTAAAAGAGCTACATAAATGTTTATATGTAATCTATGTAGTAATGTGCCAATTGTTAAAGGGCAGTTTGTCAGCACTGGATAGAACTGCTTCAGTAACAAAAAACAGGTCAACGGTAAAGATGCAAGCCCTTCTCTCATTAGGATATTTCCTAATCATACAAGGAAATCGAGTCTTAGTTTATAATGCACTTCTAAAAATCTCATTTAAATTATCTATACCAATGCTATCCTCTCATGTTCTCTCAGAGTTTAGTAAAAGAGGACAAAGAGAGACCATCTAATCTAAAGCAAACTATAGAGAAAAAGGTAACACAGACATCATTATTTCAGGAAACATTTGCTTTGAACATCTGGTTAAAAGAATCATTCTGTGCAAAAGTACATCCAAGCACACTACATCAGGAGACAAAAGAACGAAAAACAAGGTTTAGTACCCTGTGTCAATGAGAATGTTCTGGAAGTACATACATGATATTCAACCTCTGAGACTAAATTTTCACTTTCTAACTGTTGAAACTAAGAGAGTTCTTGGCATATTCTGAAGCATGTCTTTAACACTTATTTCAAAAGACCTTTCAATAAAAACCCAACACAACAAAACAACCAAAAAACCCCAACCTGAATTCATCAGCTTCCAAAGCTGATCCACCAAAGCTTCATTACATAAAGGGGACTCCATGTTCTTGGTAAAAGGTGGATTCTTAGTCAGCATATCCAAGATCTTATGCCTGAAAGAAATAGAAAAAACAATTTTTATTAAAGCCAAAAGAAATACACTACGAATACCAAGTCTGTTCAGTTTGAAATATTCTTACAAACTTATTCAACTACAGGATTTCTTCCAAATTTTTAATCAGTGTTTTATGCATTCAGCTCTTCCTTCTGTCCACAATATGCACTGACATAGACTTACTATCACCAATATAACTTTAAAAAGTAAGGTGCAAAGCAGCAGGATGTTATTAGACACAACTGTTAACAGTTGTAGAATACATTATGCTATTCTGTTTAGTAACGATCTTTTTTTGCACACTGACTTGGTAATTACAAAGAATAAGCAATACTGACAAATAAACTCCTTACATACTGACACCAAAGAATTTTTAAAAACCTGTAAATGTTTATGACTGACGCAAAATGGCAGGACCAAAACCAGTGAGTAGCACATTTTCCTGGAAAGAAACACTGCCACCTCTCAAGTTACACCGGAGTATAAAGATTCTTCACTTACCATGTTTGCTTACAATATTTACACACTGTGCTGAAAGTAGATACATTTTTCTCCACTTTCTTTCTTTAAAATTTGGCCTTGAAAACATTTAACAAATAATTCTTTGTTCCATTACTTATTATTTTAATGATTTTTCTCTGCATAGTCAGCTTTCCCCCTGCTGTCTTACACATTTGGAACAAGAAGACCCTTGCAGATACTTTTTTTTCCCCTTTTTCTTTTAGAAGAGGCTAACATATTGCACTCAATTGAAAATTTAAACTCTTCTTTAAAAGGATACAAATTAAATTCAATCTCCCTCCTAGACTGAAGCTAAACCTCCTCTAGTGAGTCTAACTGTATTTACTTTCATTAACAAGAATGACAGAAATAAAACAGAGAACAATCTTGCAGCTATGATCTTTGTAAGAAATCACCTGCAGAGACATAGCAAAAGTAATATTTATCTTTGAAACTCAGTATTTTAATGGTGGTCATAAGAAGTAAGTGTTGGGGAAAAACAATTATGAACCTTGGCATTCACAGGTTTATAACAAACATGCTAAAATATCCAATCACTTGTGTGAAAACAAAGTTGAAACGGGCAATATCAGAAATTATACCATATTTTCACATGATCCTTTCACCCCATCTACAGTCTAACAATTGCTTTACACCCCTTGCTGTCCAAATATTCTGCGCACTATGTCTCAACCTCTGTCCTTTCTATATATCACAAAGTCTTTTTTGCCATATGCAACACCAGATTTATACACTTTATTTATGATGATGAAATAACATCTAAGTTCAGACTTCTGCCTTCAGGGTAGTACATAAAAGACAAAAATAATATAATGCAGAGTAAGAACAGAGTATACTAATTTTTGAGATACGAACTCTTGAAACATCAAAACACATTTCAATTAATGTAGAACACCAAGAAGGAAAAACAGTTTTGTGAAGAAGTTTTAAGCAGTTAAGCACCTGATCTATTCTACTGATTCCAGGCCAAGAATTTATTTAGTAGTTTCAGCATTAGTAAAAATACTGGCTGTTTATTAACTCACTAACCTTATGTAGGGTACAGGATCATTCTGAACCATAGTAAGCAGCCACTGTAATTCTTCATAGCTCCTATCAACTGAAAAGCAAAATAAAATAAAATGCCTATAAATATATATAAACTAGAAGGATTTTGATCAAGACAATCATGAGTTCCTGAGTTAGCACACAAACAGCTCGAACCATTGCAACAAAAGAATTTCATTTATTATAGTGCAAATTCAAAGTAAAAAGGGGTTTACTCTACACTGAAATGGAAACATTTATGAAATTCCTACATGCCTTAATTGTTCAACAACAACCAAGTTGACTATTTGCGTAAGCACCGATTGGGAAGATCAGAGTAAAGGATCATCTTGACATTATGTGTTTCCTAAAATGAACACATTCAAATATCCTTTGAACAATAAGAAGTATAATTTCTTTTCTGTAGAGAATAGGGAATATACAATTCTCATACACAGAAATCTGTGAAAGATTATTTTCTTTAAACAGAATAGAAAGAGGTATACTACAGAGGCTTATACAGAACTACAATCATACTCTCCTCACTAGCCTTCATTAGTTTTTTAAATCAGTATACCTTGCAACTAAAATGGATTTTGAAACCTATCAGCAGATGCTTCTAGAAAATTGCTGCTTGGCACCACTGGAAACAAAGTCAGTCTGTTAGTTTAAAATGTAAGTTACATTACAAAATTCCTTTGGTTATCAGAGTAACATTGCAAAATAGGAAACAACGTAGGATATCATCACGACTGATCACACAAAAAAATGAAAGAATTTTCATATCTTTTTCTCAGGTGCATAACTGTAAGATTTTTACAATAGTATTTTCTTCTCATTTCTTTAAAACAATGAAGAGGGTGCATTACTGTATAGACAGGTCCAAAAACATTTCTGTTGCTTTCCATTTTGTGGTCCTAACAATGTATTTCTTTCTTCCCCTAGTCTACTGTATTTTTACTTCTAAATACCTCAGTTCAACTTTCCACTCTGATTTCAGTCAGTTTTCAGTCAAGAATTTTTAAATGTAACTTCTTTAGTCCAATCAATTCTCATACCTATTATTCTCTTGTTATTTCACTAGGGTAAGTTGCTTTTAACACAAGAAGCATTTATTTATAACATAAGAATCAGCACTGTTCTATTACAAGTTTTAAAAATGCTTTGGACGACTAGAACATAAGATCTTTTCCTGGGCTGGGAGAAGGCAACTCCATTGTAATATTCCTTAGAAGCTGGCTGAAGAATCTTGTGCAAGCCATTTACAAGTCAGCATTGCTCTTCCTGCAATCCAACCAAAACAAAACTGGTGGGGCACCGATAAGCCCTGTTAAGAGGCAGGAAGTATTAGCTCAGACCACGCACCCTTTAGAGCACGGCTACACAGTTCTGGATGATGCCAGGGCAAATTCGTAGCCATACAGACCAGAACGACAACCTCAGATTTGCTTTAAACATCAGAGAAATCTGAAAAGCTATGCCTAGAAGGTATTTTATGGGATTAATCCCTTAAAAAAGCAGCTCCAGGCACAGCTGCTTTTCCTGGCTTGGGACAGAAGGCAGCTAGAACACTGCATGCAAAAGTTGTTTTGCATGTAACAAAAACAATATTGTATTACTACGCAGCAAAGAATTGCAACGTGGCAAACACTAGGTCACAATCATTAGCAAATTGCAATTACTCTGATAACATAAGGGATTTTAGAATGGTTTTTTGATTAGAAAATGAGAAGTCTGGGAGATGAATCCTTTAGGCTTACAGTACTGGATAACAAAACCAGGAAACACCATACTTCTGTGATTAAAGAATAAAATTTCTTCTTCTGTATTTTGAACTTGTTTCTACTTGAAATAAAGTCAGTCTTCCCTGCTATTTGCCTTACAGCGTAAACTAAGGCTGCTAGGCTTCCAAAACTTTGCTGCTAATGCATTTAACCTGCTCTTCAAATTTATACAGGAACTATGAAACGATTTGGAGAGCAATGACAAATTAAACCTGACCTTGGGAAGAAAAAAATCTTATTAGGCTGGAGAGCCATACACCGGCCTGGTTTGGAAGAAACCTCAAAAGACCATCTGCTCAAACCTTTCATGGGAAAGGGAGCCTAGATGAGATTATCTAGCACTCTGGCCAACTGCATCTTGAAAACCTCCAGTGACTGGGACTCCACCACATCCCAGGGGAGGTTGTGCCCCTGACTGATTGTTGTCAATGTAAAAAGTTTTTCTTATATCAAGATGAAACCCCTCTTGGTGCAACTTGTACTTGTTAATCCTTCTCCTTTCCACTTTGTAGCTGCCCTTTAAGTACTGGAGTATTGTGATGAAGTCCCCCTGAGCCTTATCCAGGAAGAAAAGACCTAACTCCTTCAGTCTTCCTTCACAGAGCAGGTTCTCCAGCCCTCTGATCCACCTTCATGGCTCTTCTATGGACAGTCCCCAGACTGTACACATCTCTTGAATTGTGGGGGACACAACTATATACACTACTCAAGTACAGAGTGAACATTAGAGTGGGATGTTCACATCTCTGTCTCTGCTAGTACTGCCCCTGCAGATGCAGCCCAGGATCTGCTTTGCTGCAGCAGCACACTGCTGACTCATGGTCAGCTTGTTGTCCACCAGGACCCCCAAGTGCCTTTTGGCGATGCTGCTCCCCAGGCACAAAGATCCTGGCCTCTTCTGGGCTTTTTGTTATGTTGTCCCAGGTGCAGGACCTTGCACTTGTTAACTTCATACAGTTCCTGCTTGCTCTCTCTTCCAGCCTGTCCATGTCTCTCTGTAAGATGTATCTCCCTTCTGACATGTCCTCTTCACCACCCACTTTGGTGTCATCAACAAACTCAGTGAAGCTGCTTTGAATGTTGCTGTCCACATAATTTCTGAAGATGTTCCCTGAGGCACTTGTGACAGGCTGCCAGCCTCACTAAAAACCACTGATCACCATCCTCTGAGTGTGGCCCATGACCTGATTTCCTCCCCATTGCACTGACCACCCATCCTGTCTGTAGCTTGACAGTCTGTCTAGAAGAAGACTGTGGGAGAAGAAAGACATGTAGGTTTTCATACTTCTCTTCTGGTAGACACAAAAACAAGGGATTGCTTTCTGAAATAAAAATCCTCTTGAAATTTTTTTTTTCAATTACAAGAGATGGTGTATCAGTTCTCAATTACAGCAGAACATCTCTGAGATGCTAAACTTTAACATTCATGTGATTTGATAATGGATATTTATTTAGAATAGTTTGTTGTTATCTCTTTTAAATATGCAATTGCTTTGTTCTATACAAATAACTGCTATTAGTCATATAACTCTCAGAAGCTAATTTTAAAAAGTTAATAAACCCTGTTCACTTCAAGCCAGTTTAGATCAACTGTCCAAGCCCTTATATGCTGCCTCAAGCGTTTTACAAAGTTACCATGTCTCAAAAAAACCTCACTATTAACAGCAAAGAAAACAACTTATTCAGTTCCATGGAGAAATGATTTCTTTTTAAGTAACTTAAAAAAGGCAGTGCTATTCCTACACTGAGAGTTCCACCCAGAAAATACAGACTTTCCTTTTTATGGAAATTACAAAATTTGTCATCTTCCTTTACAAGAACTGTTAAAAGCAAGCTTTGGCACAAGTAACAGACATTTGATAACTGCTGGTTTGCATTCAGTATGAACTGGAAACCAGGTAGCCTGGAACAATAAGAATCACATCTCTTGGCAATAGATGGCCAATCATTTCTCCCTCCAAAGCCAGGTTTAGGGCTCTGCAAGACAAGCACTGCTAACTTCTCTATGGCTACTGTGTTCAGGGCTGGAAGGTTGTATTTGAGAAATGACAAGTGATGACCAGCTAGATAGCAGGCTGTGTTGTAAATTGTAGTGACTTCATAGCACACAGATATCTGCATCTGCTATCTCTGCATCAGAGAAAAGGCTGTTGGCAAGGGGCAAGGCAGTGAGGTACAGAAGTATTCTAGTCTATCACTTTCAGCTCCCACAGTGAGCTGGTTCAGCTCAATCACTGATTTCTTTAAGTAACCTTTCTACTACCTTTTTACCATTAAAGTTTTAGCTTTCTGTAGAATATTTCAAACATCTTACCCCATTATCTTGCTTATACACCACCCATTTGATCAGCTGTTTTAAAGATGTACTGTATTACTTTGTAGCACACTTCTTACCCAAGCCAGTTATTAAATATAAACACGATTCAAAAAAGGTCAAGAATTTAATGAGAAAACATTATTTCTATCAGTTTGTTTTTCCAAAGGGTGGGAGGAATTAGTGAGGAGACTACTCTAAAGGAAGAGAGCTGATGAGTAAGCTTTTCGTTCTCCAGTAATCTTTCCACTAACACTATATGAAGTGAAGAATAAAGCAAGCAGTCTAACAGAGAGAGAGATGCATAGCACCAGCACAGTTCTGAATTTTAGCTGTGTATCACTCACAGGGTCACCAAATGGTGTATGTGCAGAGGGTAATGGATACAGAATGCCTGGTATCCACTAGGCATTGGATCTGTCTTGTAATCTGTCTCGATTACAAGACAGAGCCTGAGAGAGATGCTCAGTGCACAACCTCCCTTGAAGTTATCAGATTTTCTGTACAACAGCCTGGTTTCAGTCTCCAAGTGTACTCCTGAATTCCACCACATGTGTTCACTCAAAGATTCCAATCGCCTTAAAACCTCCCATTGCCTATCTAATTTGAGAAGTCTTTGGATAGAATGACAGGAGGAATGTCAAAGTAATGGAGTCCTTAAATAAAAGGAGAAAACAATTATTCATGCAACAAGCAAAGGCAACTCTGCATTACCCAGAAAACAAAATAAAACCATGAAATCTGACACAGAATAATTAGAAGTCTAAATTCACCAGTCTGCTCTCAGAGGAAGAATTGAAGGATTTGGCCACTTTGACATGGATAAACCTTCAAACATAAGAAGTGTTACAAATCTGCTGAACAGACAAAGACTAACCCAAATAAATGAAAAGGACAGTATAATACTAAATTAACTTTATGAAATGCAAATAATTGAAGCTATAATTTTTAACTGCCTCTAAAAAAATCTGTCAGGATTGGGTTTCAACTTCAAAGAGCATTTAAGAAACTACTCAGGGTTTTGTTTCATGGACCTGCAGCAGTCAACCAAGGTAAAGGCAATATTAAAATAATGTAAACATCTCACAAACATAAGCTATGTATAAGGAATGGCAAAGCAGAATCAGCCAGAAAATCACTATAATAATTTAAGTTTCTAAAATTTATAACCGTAAGATGCATGAAAAAAGCAAAATAATATCAGCAAGAAGGTAAAGTAAAACCAAGAACTTTGACTAGCCATTATGGCTGAAATCAATTGAGTCAAAGTCACTGAAAATGAAGTTTTAAGAAGAAATCACCAAATCCTCTTACCATGACTCATTGTGCCATCCACTCATTATTTCAAAACTTAGGTATCTGATTCAATTTGCAAAACACTGAGAAACAATGCTCAGCACATCTTCATAAAACTTGTATTTGCTAGGACAAAGCATTAACAGAAATCTCAGCTTTTTATCGATATACCTGTCATCACACAAGGTCTTCTGGTGGACACCATTTAGACCTGATATTAATGAGGTAACCATTACATTTGTTCGAGAATTGTTACAAAGTGTCAAAATACTTGGAAGAAAGTACCTTTTGTGTAATCAACAACAGCCTCCAATGCTGCTATTCGGACATCGACGAAGTGCCCGTATTCTGCATACGACTTGAAGAGAGCAGGGTCACTTGGGACATGACCATTCTTCTGAAGCACTCGGATAGCTTTTAAACAGCTAGACATGGCAGAAAGAGAAAATTTACGTCAGGTTTATGGAATACCGGCCCAGAAAAATGAATCTACTTTCTCAAAATCAAGTACTGCAATTTTTCTAGAATTATGTTACCTTGTTAACATGTTACAACTACTTTCACAGCATTAACACACAGCTCTCATTATCTCACACAAATAAAATTCTCCACCATGTCAAATCCATTGTTTAGCTTCAGTAGAGCTGCACTAAGTCAGAGAAAACACAGCTCAGATGATGTTGTGTGCTCTACAGTTATTGTTACATGGCTACACTTTGCAAAACTTTCATAAATGCTCTTCTTAAAGAGGCCTAGGCATGATCAACTTATGACTGCTATTAAAAGGCTACACTGACAGAAAAGAATGTTGAAAAGTAAAGCAATCAAGACAAACTTGCACTATCGGCTTCTGAAAACTGGAAGGAATTTGACATTTAAAATTAAGACATACAAGCTAAAATCTCAAAAGCTAACTACAGACGAGTCTATAAAACACAAGAAAAGTAGCATCATTAAACCATACCTGACTGTAATGGTATGCCTGTAACTGGGAAGAAGCTTCTCCATATTTAGGAAACGAGTAATTTCCTCAAGAATAAGTCGTACATCAGGATTTAAGTTATCCAATGTTCGAACTTCATTGTTCACGCTGACTGCAGGAGTCACAGAGTTGGCTAGGGCATCAATGAGCTCAGCACGGTAGTAGTTGTCTGAAAACTAGATAAAAACAACACTTAACATGTGCAAATATAACAATATATATTCTTTCAAACCTAAGAAATGCTTAAGCCCTGTTCTAGAACGAGATCTTAAAACCCATGTGAGAAACTGCACAAGAAAACAAAACAGGAATGAATTAGTTCTGAAAATGCATTTGAGAGTGATTGAGCAAGCAGACATACTAGCAATCATTATTCTTCACGCCGTAATAAAAGCATATTAATGTTAATACATTGTTTTATAAAAATGGAAAGATCAGGAATTGAAAATCGTCCATATAGGGAAAATAAAAGCCATTATTTCAAATGTGAGCATCTAAACCTACCTATCTATTTCTGTATTTAGTACAAAGTTTAATAGGTGCTTAGCACCTCAGAAAATCATATAGTTTACCCAACCAGCAAATCTGTAAGATTCTGAAGTGAACTAATGAGCTCACTGTTGCTTAGCTGGGAAAATCTTGCTTCTTCATTCGCCCCTCTTACGTGGGCTCATAGTTTGACCCTTTCCATTATCCTGGCTTTTGCATCTGTTGGTTGTGTTAGTAAGCAGCAAAAACTGTAAAAATAAAATTTATAAAAAGCAGAAAGAAGTACTGTATTTGAATATTAGTTACTTTATTCTAAACAAATGCAACATCAGTACAGCCCGATCACTTCTTTAATGCTGGAGAGACGTTAGCACAACTCACCACTTTCTGTGACTACTGATGCTTGTGTCCATGTGTCTAACTCTACCTTTCCACCCTCCATCATCCTCTTATTTCAGTAATAAGCAACAAATGTTTTGTTACAGTATGTGTTTCTACACACAAGAAAAAGTGAGGCTTAGGACACATCAGATTGGTTCCACTCAAATTTGGATACGTCATTGGGAAGATTATGCTAGGCTCCTAATAGTTGTCCAATTCCACTAGCTAGGGAGATGGAATTTTTTATCATCTCAGGATATGAAAGGTCATATAATCATCCTTCAGAAGTGGTCTGTGAGAAGGAGTTTTGGATGATAACATTTCCAACTCAGATGCTTCAGTTTAGTGATGGAACAGGTTTCACCTGTTATTTAACTAGATGAAGACAATCCAGTTCTGTGAGCTAGAGTTGACATTCAGAACCCAGAATCCCACAGTCTTGTATATTGTTAAAAAAAGATTATTTCCTTTCCTTGCTCTTTCAAGTACTCCTCTCAACGTGAAAAAAACATCAACAAATTAGTGCTATGTGTTAGCCTCGTGCACATTTTCTCAAAACACATGGGTCTTTTGAACGAAAGAGAGTAAAGCAAGAAAAGTATGTGTGCAAATGGAAACAGGCAGGTCCTTAGAAAGTCAACAAGCACAAAGAGCTTTGAAACATCCAAAAAGTGCCTTCATAGAAATATCAGCTAGAGAACATTCTGTAACATTTACTGTTTAGTTTAGCAGATCACCTTTCCATCGACTCTCCTAACCACATATATACAGTTGTGGCATAAGACATCATGCAGTGCATTTACTAAGACTTTTTTCAACAACAGTAAAAAAAAGTAATAGATTAAAACAAACACATTCTTTACCTTATTCTTCCTGTTATCGTTATACTTGATCAAATCCAAAATAAACATTAAAACCTCCTTAGGACAGAGATTGTGAACATCCCTCAGAAGGGCCATGGCAACAGGCATAGTCTGTGTAATGAAATTAATACTAGCATCATTCTTACATTAGTGAAATGACAGTTACACCCTGAAAAAAGTACATCCTGAAAATCAGCAATTAACAAATTTACAAGAGCAAATCTCTGAAAAGTTGTACTTAAATAACTTCTGAAAGACTTACCACATGCTATCTAATTTTCATATCAAATAAACTATGTAGTTATTGCTCAATAATTAGCCACAAAAAGAAAAATGTATATCCAAGAACCGACTCTCAAGTCAAGACACTATTAAAAAGGCAATGAAACCAATGAAAGACAGAAAATGATGATGGAATTAATTCTGAAACAGACACTGAATTTGGGTGTTTTCACATGAACACAATGTCTAAGCTTCCGGTACCACTGAGACGTATAGAAACAAGAGGGTCAGTGAAGTCTCAAGAATTATTAGCCAGACAGGTATTACTCTGATCAGGTATTTATTTTAGAATGAGCTAAAAGCTCCACTCAACACAGATTTAGGAATCTTACTCTAGATCTACAAACTTGGGACATGAGATTAAAAAGGGACAAGAGTGTAAGATATAGTGGTAAAGAATGAGCAGTGACAAAAAAAGAAAAATGTAAGAGAAGGTCCAAGAAAGAGATGTGGGAAGAAGGATAAACCAATTTTGGACAGAGTCAAAAAACAAAATTTGAGTTTTCTCTATAATCAGTGATATGAAATCTATGAAATAAGAACTCAATCGCACAATAATTACAAAGTGAATCCTAAGAAAAAAAAATTGTAATTAATTTTGTTATCCACTGTTCAACCAAAAATTGTAGGTTCCAGTAAAAACCTGTCTAACACCAAAATAAGCTGCAGCAATACATGATGTTGACAACAGAAAGAAGAGGGCAAGAAGGATTATGCAGTGTCTTGGACTAAAAAGCCCACCAATTTAAGATTTATGAGATTATAACTGCCATTAAAGAAAAAAGGCAGTTGCTGAATTCACGTAAAAGATAAAATTAGTAGTTTCCTTACAATGCTATTTAAGAATGAGCTCACAAATAATTGCAAATAATTATTTTATGCACTCCATTCTTCTGAAGAAACTGTTAATTTAATTTGAGCTACTCAGAAAAAAATTGTTAAATTTTTTTAAATTGTTTTTTTTGCTAAGATGGAACAAACAGAAGCCATATGAAAAAGAATTAGTTACTTTGGATTTTTATGAAGGGGTAAAGCAGGATTGTGCTATCCAAGTTCCTGTAACTGTCAACTGTAGGAACATTTTCCTATTTTGACAATTCTTTTAAAACATTCATTGAGAAAAATAAATTTTACCTTTTGCAGAAAGTAGCTTTGAAAGTTCATGAAATTGTTGGTCTTCACAATGTTTGGACAAGTCTTACAACAAAACATTCGAGTAAAGAGTGACTTCATGGCTGGTGGTCCTGTCCACGTACTTACCATGGAATTTGCAATCTGAATAAGCAGGGGGGAAGGGAAATCATATTAACATGACCACTGTAAGTTTAGTTTGGCTGTAGAAAAATACACATTTCCCATAATCAAAAAGGATAATTGCCAAGAACATTCTCTCCTTTAAATAGATTCTTATTTTCATCATTGTATTATCTTATATTAGCTAAGTTTGCACTGTCAGTCCCAATATATCCTCTCTACATTAAAGGTAAATTTTATGAAAATTGTTCCACTTGGAAGATGTCTGTAACTAATTATCTTTCCATGATAAACTTCTGTTCCTAATTATTTTCTCTTTCATATATTTTAGATGAAAATCCTGTGTTCGCTAAGCCAAGTTTTCTGACTCTACGAAAGCCAGTGATGGAAGAGTATTTTGCAATACCATCTTCCCCAATTTACCCTGCCAGTAACCTCAGCCTAGACTATAAAATAGGCCTCAGCCACCCTAAGAATAAAAGACCACCCCTAAAGTGAAAGGCAAGGCAGTTCCCTCTAACTTTGATTGTAATTTACTAATAAAGACTGTGCATTGAGAACAATTTATTGCTGTAGTCTGCTTTGGTACCACAAAGATAAAACTGCTTTCTGTGCTTTCCCAGCATCCTGAGTTTCATACGTTTGCTGTATGGAGCACTGAAAGCCTGCAGACAAGAACACCTGTGCCTGCTGATGGTTAATCTGCTTGATATGTGTGTGCACACAAAAAAATGGGATCAATGCACCCTACAATGTGGCAGGAATTTCCATCGTTTCAGACCCACCAAAAGCTAAGGAAAAATCTGTTCTCACACAGAAATAAATTAATTTGACCATTTTCTTCTAAATTATTTAGCTTGTTTCAACTGCTATTATGTACACAGTAAGTGAAAGAAAAGCAAGAGGCTATCTCAGTATGGGCACCAATCTGTTTCACCATTGCTCTTGTGTAAAATGGGTGCTTTATTACTGAAAACCATTTTCCCACTAAGTCAGGCTTCAAAGGAAAGTCAGAGAGGGAAAATACTGCAGTCACACTCGATGTTCCATTTGCAGTAACTGAAGTGTTCAAATTAAAGATGCAGGTATAGCTTTTTCTGTAAACTTCAACTACTCTTCCTGCAGAGGAAGCTTAATCCCAGACTGCTTAGAAACCATGACGAAGAACTTAAAACTGCAAATAGGAAATTTATGTAGCAGTGTCAGATAAAATCCAATCCCTAAAATATCTAAGTTTACTATGTTTACAAGATATTCACAATTCCATTAATATCAGGGTGTATATTTTAAAACATTAACTTATTTTAAGTATTTCATTTTGCAAAAACTGCAGATGAACAATCGTATTTTCAAGTTAAATCAGTAATACATAAATCATCATCTTTTCAGTATTTTTTGGTTTTATCATGTGTTCTGACTCATTTGAATTTCTCTTTTCTGACAGAATCCAATTTTTCTACTTATTCTACTGATCCATTACACACTGAATTAAATATATCTGCACATTCTCTGAACAATAATGCAAGTAGCCCGCCTTCCTGTCTTGCATTATTTCTACTTGAAAAGGCAGCAGGTACACTCCATTTCTGCATCATTCAATTCAGTACAGCATAAAAAAGTGCACTAAGATGTAACTGTCATGCGCAGCTATGAATCTCCTCAATGTTTGGGAGGGAAAAGTTTGTGATGGTAGTGTTCCTTTTTAAAACTTTATTGCATATCCCCAGTACTGAAATGGATTCAAACTGGAAAATCAGCCTGCATACTCCTAGGAATTAATATTGTGACATTATTTTCTCCTTTCGCTGTATGTGTTATGTTTGTTGTGAAGGACTCTGCACAGTGTGTGTGTGTGTGTGTGCGCGCACGTACACACATCTCTTAATTTCTTTATGGATGAGGATTTAATGTGTCTCCTGGATACTCTATGGCTGAGAGACTGAAGTGCTGCTTTAATATGATATACATTGAGAAAGTGTAGTAAATTCAGTTTGATAATTGTATTGTCACAAATCATTTCTCTGTATCAACAGGAATAGACTAAGAACATTTGACAACAGTAACTGCAATCCAGTTAGAAACTGCAAATCAACAAAAAAGAACCCTCCCACCAAATAAACATGAGGGACTTGGGTTTTTTCAATAAAGAATACAAATCCTGAATATTTAAAAGCCGAGAAAATAAACACAGTTAATGACAACAGGAAGCTATTCCTGCTAACGCCCTGATGTTGGAATCAGTAACAGAATCTATTACACTTTTCCTCCTAGGTAACTTACATAAACATATGTACAACTCTGTTCTGCCATGTTCCTTCACCTTGATTCAGTGTCACAGCCATACTTTCTGCTTGCCTTATAATCCTCTTTTCTGTAAGTCAATCACCTTATGCATAGACCTAAGATTTTCCATACAATTACAACTGAACAAAACCAGTAATGATTATCTGCAGCCCAATTGCCTAAGAATTCAAAGTAAAGACAGAAAAAACTATTGCATTTAAATGTTTTAACAACTGGGGTTTTTTAATATTTATCTGTGGGATATACACTCTTAGATATTCCAAGCGAATTTATTATAAAAAGCACATATTTTAAGTCAGATACTGGCAGCACCAATACCAGCACAAAGACTGGCAGTTTTACATCAGCGCTTCATAATATTAAAATACTTTGTCAAAAACACTTCTTGGATTTTGATTTTTAAAATATGGCCTAAGAATTTATTTCTATACAGGTACTGAATTATTCCCAACAGGTATACAGCAGAAAGATGCCAATAATCTGAACTCTACAAATTGTCAATATATATGTCTTCACATCCATAAAAGTATGTCACCAACATGCCTTTTCAGAAACTCTTGTTCTTCTGTTTTTCCATCCAGTTGTTTTATGGAGCTTTCTAATTTTCATTCTTAATGTTAATTTTGTGTCTAACAAAAAAAGATCTTCCCTTTTCAAGGCAATTATTCAGCTTTTAATATTTAATTCTAGCCCAATTTGATGCTTGTTTGGTGACTCTATTCAATTTGAAATGATATAGAAGTAGCAATGTGAATTCATATTAGCAAAGATGAATTTCAGCACTTCAGAGTTCTCAACAAATTGGCCAAGGAACTTCCCTGTAAAATAATAAAAATATACTTTGGTTCTGAAAAAAAATTAAACAAAAGTCTTTTATTTCTGCCACTTAATGAAATCTGGAAAAATCCCTTGTGGTTTTCATGTCTGACATCTCAATTTTGACAATTATGAAAGCCTTATGTAGTCTCCATTTACAGACTAAAATAATACAGCTTTCCTTTCAAATCGGTCATGTTAAAAATACTTGGCGAATACATTTAAGAGGCTAAATATCAGGCCATTTTAAGAACTGTGATGGGTTTTGACCCTTTTTCAAACATTTACAAAATCTAGTGGATTTCTTCCCTTACTCCCACACCCAGACAACCTCACCTTTGCAAGGCAGAAGCAGGCCATCATTCTCACCCGGTAGAAACACTGTTCCTGTTCTAGGATATCAGTCAGTGCAAGACGTGATGCTGGAGTAGGGAACTTTTCCAGTGCCAGAATGGCTTCTTCTTGTGCAACCACATCTCTCTCATATCGAAGCTGATACTGCCACATGAAATCAGACTGTTCAAATTCTACCTTCCTCAGTACTGACATATCGGGGTCTATTCTTATCCAGAGCAAAGGGGAATCAGCACTAAGACAGACATGAAAAACATTAATAGCTTACAAAATTTCAAGACTGTACAAATTTCAAAGATGTTCTAACTTGCTATGAGTTATTTGTAAAGTATTTAGATGCAAAGAACCATAAAAAAAACTAGGTTAGAGGGGACTTTTGAAAGTCTCCTAGTCCAATCTCCTGCTTCTAGGATGGCAATTCTACAGCCTCCCAGGGCAATCTGTCCAAACCCATAATACATCAAAGTGAACACAGTGGTTTAGTATTTTTAACCTACAGATCTGTGTTTATGGTAAACTACTGTATAATCTCAGTTTATTTAATTCTACTTTCTCAGATGCTGTAAGTGAGAAGCACTTTATCACCTTCTAAAGGTTAAGACTACCAAAAAAAAACAAGAAAGGAAATCTGCTGGTAAATATCCAATTTTTTTGTATCAATAGATGTGAAAGTGCTTTACAACCACACACAAGTTATGATGTTGAAAGCTGACAAGGGTAACCATGCAAATGATGATAAAAGTGAAAGTATCAATAGATGGGATTAAGGTTATCCTACAGATAAAATGACGCAGCTGTATTCCATCTGAAAAAGCATTTTATGCTTTAGTATTCACACAGCACCATAACTGCAGAAGGAATTTATGGGAGCAACAAGCACAAACAATGCAATAAATTCTCTTATTTGTTTTTCCACATAAAAGTTACAACAGCAAAATACTGACACAGAATTAGGAGAGTGTTTGGAATGATGAAAAGAGCATCATTACAAATATGAGGTGTATGTCTTTATACATCTTAGAATATCTAGAATTACCATCAAGATAGTAGCTAGAGAAGAAAAGACAGTGATAAAGTGTATACTTGGGATTTAGAAGAACAAGAAAGAATGTTGTCCTAGTTAGGACAGCTGGGATCAGTTCATCATGGTGGGTGTAACCCAAAACTGTATTCTATAGCCTTCCATGTCATTTCCCAGAAACTAGACTATTGTTGTCAATAGACTATTTGCACCCTCTGCCCATAGAGCCTGACTCCTCAGGCTATAAACTAGGTGTTAAGAGGCCTGTGAGATAGGAGGATGTTTCTGTCCTCACACCCTTTGTGAACTCCCCGCCCTGAGGGGAGTACCAAGCATTCCTGCCTGAACTGGAGGATATATAATCTTGGAGTTTTGGAACATTTTTCAACCCACTCGTGGGATCCAGAGGACGGCTGCATCTCATCGCTCTCAACCAGACTTAGACCACCACTGGACTGCGATCACCAGTTCTGGCCAGACTGCAGCAGCTCTCCCACCAGCAGGTTCTTCCCCTCTCCCTTTACTTTGGACTCAAACAGGGCCCAAGGAACACCACTTTGTTCAGGCCCCAGGGTACTGGGTTATACATTTGGGTTTTTGTGGGTTGAGACCAATTGTTTGTTTGTATTATTGTACTTACTGTATTATTTTAATAAATTGTTATTCTGACTTATAATCTCTCCTTTGAGTTGGGTTCATTCCCCCTGCTGGTTAACTTTTAAACCAGCACAAATGTATATGATATTTTTGGAGCAGAGGAGTCCAAACTGGACAACAGAATGACTGCATCACGGATTAGAAGGTTATCAGGTAAAGTGTAAGTCATATACCAGTTCAAAGGTCATTCTAAGATCATTAAAGTCTCAGCTCACTGTAACACAACAGTGATCTGAACATAACTGATAAAAAATCCTCACAAATATTCATGTTTATTATTCTTCAATACCATTAAAAGACTATTCATATGTCAACTGTCATATAGAAATGATAGTAACAACTTGCTCAATGTATATATACCTTAAAAAATTTTTTCTCATCATATGAGATGAGGTTAAACTTATGAGAATCTCCAACACTTTTTAAGTGACAAGCAATCTTCCCTTCTTCAAAGAGACACCACCGGTTTTCAAGAGCAGATTATTTACTTCCCTTGTTACAGAAAACAAGGTACCAAAACCTTCCTGATTTTTGCAGGCACTACTGGCTCCAACTCAAGGAGGGTAAGGTGGGTATTTACATTGAGTAACAATTTGCTTCCAAAGAGCTTAACAGTTCGAACTGAAACTAATGCCAGTGTGAATTTCAGCATGAAGCACTTCATCATTATTTTTAATCTGAAAGGATTCTTTTGTAATTAACCACAGATTTCAGAACCTTGTCTGTCTTAGGGCAGTTAAATGGTCCTCATCAACAAAAAATGGCCTTACTTTGTTTCGAGCAAATTTTTGTTTACATTTTAGCTGTAGAGTCAGCTGAAAGGTATCACTGGAAATGTGTAAGAATTAAGTAATTTATTGTATCACCTTACCATGCCCAAGATTTATTATAAAAACAGATTATAGTGGTTAACCAACAATTTTAACACTTTGCCAGCATTTCCTCAGCTACAGAAGAAAAGTCTCAAAGAAGAAAAAGAAATGTGGTATAGTCTTGAAATCTGCCAGTCATATAATGAAGTACAAGATTATTATCCAGTTCTTCAAAATAGCATGCTTTAGACAAGGAGAACATGGCTCAGACTCACAACAAGCCAACTTACTCCATAGCAGAAAGGTCCATGTCCACCTCTTCTCCATTCATCAGTGGAATCTTTTTCTTCTTATTTCTATTAAATATAGAAAACAGAAAAAAAAAAAAAGTATTACTTACCAGAATGGCAAATATAAGTTTATAAATGGAGCATAAGCCAGCAAAAGTACTCTGTGTATTTCACCACACCAAAAAATGGTGCTCTCTCCAGCAAAAAGTATTCACAAATTTGAGCTGTGCATCCATTTCTATAATTTTTACTCCCATCATTTTTACAATTACACACAAAGGTAGAACTTTAAGAAGCAGAATTCAAAGTAACTATGAAAGTGCATTAGAAAACTGAGAGAATCTATTTGGGAAGTATGTTCCTTTTCCTGCCCATTAGTTTTACTGAACAGCACTGGCACTCTTAACAGAAAACTATGCAAGTGCTTCTTTCATGGATCTTCCCTTGAGGCACTCCTCTGGCCTACATTTGTCTTCCCCCTAATTTGTGATTCCCAATTGAATAATTTCATTATTTAGTTTTCATTCAATTCATTCTATATAAATAATCTCTTCATAAAACTTTTACAAAATTACTTAAGAACTGCATATAAAATGTAAGATTTCTTGCTGTCCTTAAACAGTAAGACATTTTATTTTCTCCACTTACAGGTAAACCTTGTTTAGTAAGATTAAGAAAATATAAACATAAAATTCAAAAAAAGTATATATTTAGGATCAAATGCACTGTATGTTTGCGTATACCCATACTAAAAATACTTGCAGTTTGTATTTTAGTTCTTACCTTCTGCTTTTAGAGTGGCAAGGTATATCATGTTTAAGACTGTTTTCTTCAATCTGCAATGTATGGTTGAATGAGCCATCAAGTTCTTGCACTGTCACTTTGAGTGGACCCTTCAAGTTCACAAGATTTTGTTATTAACATTAAAATTATGCTTGTTAATGTATATATCAAACTTGTACGTGTAGGTAAAATATGGAAAATGGACCTTACCACGTATTTCTGAGTCCCAGGAGATGTATAGTCTTGTTTTATTTCCAATTCCAATACATTCCGTTTTCTATTAAATGCAAAGCTACCATAAAATTTTACCACTCCACTCTGATCCCTAATAAGCAGTATAGGAACTCTAGTGCACAATGCAGTAGTTATAAACAAACATAATTCTCAATTCTTTACACTTGGTTTATGCTTTTTTATTCATAGAATTTCCTATCCCAATAAAATCAGGAAATGAAAACACATTCATCATGAATTTTTCAAGATTTTTGAGGTTTTGGTGCTTCTTTTTTTTTTTTTTTCTTTAAACAGTTCTTTAATGTCCAGTATTGTCTCTTATGGAGAAAAACTGAAGTACCATGAAAACTACCAGTAAGAAAAAATTAATTATGAAAAACTGTACTGGACTCTACCACATCCAATGTCCTCGACATGCTCTCAGAGAAAGTAATCGAGTAAGATTTCAGTAATTTCAATATGGTTTGTTTTACTATATATTTTAGTTAAATGAAACCAAAGGGAAAATGTAGACATCAGTTTCTGTTTTCCACCCATACTACATTTAACTCAATTATTTTATTCCAATTTTTCACACTGGATCATGTGAGCATTCACATGTGTATGTGTACATGAGTTCACAGATACATGAGAGTATACAACACGAATGATGAAAAGTAACAATCTTACTCTGCATTTTTTCCCCAGGGAATAATTTATGAGGCCAACTCTTCCTGTGAATAATTTCATCATTCGTTGTCTGATGACAGCCATTACTGCACTTCATTTATAGTAAAACTAAAACAACTAAACAGAAGTGTTTCAGTCTAATGAGCATTTTCACAAGTCTCTGACAATATAAGACAAAAGAAAGGAAGGAAAATCTGTTCTTTCATATCCTGACACTTAGGGGAGGAGCTTCCAGATTCAAAGATGCTTCTTGTTGTACACAGGTTATTAACTTTTCTCCCAAAATCTGGCCATTTGCCCAGATACATCCAACTGGTTTTGTTCACAGAGGCTGCCTTCATAAAGCTCCGAGACTTTGACATCAGGTAGAGTTTAAGGCATTTTTAGTGGTTTCTTCAGCATAAAGTTTAAACTCAGCATCAACACAGCCCTTGTTAAGAGCATAAGACAGCTCTAGTTAATAAGACCTCCTCCCAGACAACATAAAGACCTGCTGTGGTCTTACAGAGTGGACAATCTATTGTCACAGGTGTAACAGTGTTTCAAGCACAGTAGGGAGGTTGTAATCATAGGATTAAATGCAAGGTACAGTTAACAGGATAAGACTTGGGGCCAAAGTCCATAGAAGCTGAAAAATCCCCAAATCTGAGAGTTACAATTCTTCCTTGCTTACAGAACAGATGTAGTTAAGATTCATCCTGCTCAGACAGTAATGCTGACATTTAGGTATAGCTGCAGTGGGAATATATGTATTGTATTTTCCTCAAATATGGAAATAAGAATATTGTGTATTTATACTTCATGAATACTTCTGATGCAAATAAAGTGCTAATTCCCATATTACTCTATAAATATTAATTACACAGTGCTTTTTAGTTAGATATTGAGATGCATGAACATTAAGTCAGCTCAGATAAATAATGTATAAATATAAATACCTACTGTTGTTGTCTGTTAGAACAGTAAGGTATGTTTTTGCTGCAGTCACGTATGATTCCAGCCTGTAGTCACATTAAATAAAACTAACAATTAAACCTGTTAAATGGAGCAAATTCAAATTTTCTCTCATATCAATCCATAATAAGACACCCTATTTCTTGCCTAATATCACTGAAATTTGAAGAGTCAACACACAGAGGTTTATTTTACCTGAAACTGTAATATTAACACCAGCTACCAAGCTATTAAAGTGCATTGTAAACTATCAGTCTGTGCTTTAGGTTACTTATTTCATGGGGATTTACTGGAAATCACATATTAAAATGCACCAGACTATAGCATTTTCCATGTCAGACTTCAGCATATTTCTATGGGCAGTGTCCTCTGGAATCCCTTTAGTATAATTTGGCCTTAAATTCCCACAGAGTTCTTGTGCTTCTTTCAAAGTAAAACTTAAAATAATGAAATCCCTTCTAGTAAAGAACATGCAAAAAAGCCAGCATAGACTATGAAAAGGCTGTGAAGTCACATATACATCTAATTCACACAATAATGTACTTGTTTCATACCTTTCTCCACATTCCTTTAATAGTGCCAATTAAAAAAACAAATTCATTCCCCATATTAACAATCCAGACCAAGAATAAAAAGGATACACCCACTGCTTTATTAAAGGTTGGATGTCTTTGCCTGAGACATTTGAGATAGATTTCAAAAACCCAGATGTGGAAACCAACATCTGACTCCACATATGTGACTGGAACTTCTGAGATGAAGCAGTGCTGGCCAGACTCAACAATTTGTTGAAAACCTAAAATGATAAAAAGTTACTAGTTTCCCTAAATACTTCAATACATAAAATAAGCTTTTATGTTTAGTTGCAGCTGAATTGCAACTAAAGGCCAACATAACAGAAATTGTGATTTGCAGTCTCAAATATAACTTTCTCAAAGTTACATTTATATATGTACACATAAAATCCATTAAAATCCACAAACTTTCAAAAATCATCTACAGTAAAACAGATCATTATCTCCTTTTGCAGAAATAAAATATTCATCAGGTTCTCTGCTGCATTTTCAACCTGATAACTACTTAAAACAGCTCTAGCACAACAACATACATGTTTTCCTTAAAAAAAACCCCAAACCAACAAAAAAACCGAACCCCCTCCTCAAAACCTGAAATTGATATGAAAATATCATTCAGCTCCTGACTGGGTGTTTGTTTGTAGCACTCTATCTTTTGTAAGGCACCTCACAAAAGATATTTAGCAAAGAAGAGAAACTACAGTTCTGCAGAAGTTTAGCATTTCAGAATAAAACTACAATCTTCTATTCAACTGCTTCTTCTAATCTAAACATCTATGTTCCATCTAGCACTGACAGTGGAGAGAGCAGAAGTTGGATTCTCATTACTTTTATTATTTATAATTTCATGAGAGTAGCTCACAGCAACATCAGTTAGGGTTCTCAGTTTTAACAACCAATTACAACAACCCAAACCAATGAAATACCCTAAGATTAAAGAGAATATGCAATATATAAAAAGTATTATAAGATATGCATAAGAATAATAGCTAACCTTATCCTAGTACAAATGACCTACACTTCATGTTTGTTCAGTCCTCCTAAAACTGAAACTACAAATGGAATCCTATGACAACCTGTTTTGTTCTTCTCTAAACTCCATTTAATGATTAGAAATGCAATTAAAGACAGAAAGTTTTCTACATTACGCATAATCATTTAAATACCTACCTGTAACATGAACTCCATGCTAATTCTGTTCTCAATCAGTCTCATAACAAGATGTGCTTTACACTGGAACATAGTGTAATACTCCCAGGACAGTGTATGAGGGTGTTTGATAGAAAAATGTAAATGTGACGCAGGGCTGAAAAAAAAAAAACAGAACAGCTCTCTATTTGCCATTTTATTGAATGAAACTTAAAATGTACCTAGCACAAAGCTTAGAGTTGTACCAACAATTACTTAAGATCTCTTGTGCAGCTTTAGTTATAAATAATGGCATGCTTACAATGACCACTCATTTGTACAGAGAGGTGACAAGGGTGTTATGTATCTGGAATCCAGCAAGTACTGGATGGAGACTAATGGCACACAATACCTGCTGTAAAGACACTGGTAGCACTAACAGACTGAGCAAGGAATCTGGGACTTTTCTGGAAATTACTAATGAATCAATGTTCTTCCTGCTCCACTTCCCTTTTAAGAGTGACTTATACTGTATATAGTAAATATTTTTGATTTAAATAAATAACTGCTGCAACTAAAGAAAAGTAGGAGTTTTACAATTCACAGCAGACTGTCATGTGATGAGCCAAAGCAATTGCTTTCTCCTTATTTTAGTTAGCAACTTTATCTTTCAGTACTTTGGCAAACTTGATATCTTCTAAATCAGATAATATGCCAAGAAAGACTAGGCAGAGCATCACATTACAGCTACCACACTGTTTCCATAATTTGAACTATCTGTGGTGTTCCTTCACATATACCCTTTATGACTATAAGCAAAACATTTTAAATAGTTTAAGTTCATTCCATATCAGAAGACAAACAAATGGTGAACCCCCCGAAACTTTAAGAAACAGAACCAATTTCTCAATAGTCTTAGTGGCCATACAGCAATAAAGCACCAAAAGACTTTAATTTTGATGGAAATTAATTTTCTCCACCAAGTTTTACATTTCAGAACACAAGTATTCTGACTTGTGGTCCAGTTTCAAAGTAAAAAAGTAGCTGTAATACAGAATGCTTGAGAAAAATAAGACTTTTTTTGCCTCCTTTCAAGTAGGCTACTTCTCTTGAGAAGTACAAATAATTAAAAGTCTGACTTAATTTTATTGATGAACCAAGTCTGTGGCAACTCTATGTTGTTGTGCTATGTTTTTTCTTTTTTTTTTTTTTTCACAGAACATTTGAGTTTTCCATGAATGAATAACAAACATCAGAAGAAACTGTACCCACACCATGTCAGGCCAACTTCTTAAGAAGTGGAAATCCAGACTTATTTTATGCTGGTTGGTGGTTAATTAGAAACTGGCCATTGCAACATTGAGATGCCAGCAACCTAAAATTTCTGGGCTCAAAATTGGATTCTTCCCCTGTGATTCTCACTTACAGATAACCTAACTAAACCATTTCCAGATGAACCAGACACCAGAATTGTCCAAAGACTTTAGAAGGCACAGCAATACAGAATGAAATGATTTACAGATTGTAAGGATCAAAGGTAAGTGCTATAAGCCGGATCTTTCATGCCAGTTACCTCAGGAAGAGACTGCTTTCCCAAACTTTCAAAGACCTATTAAACAAACCATTTTAACTTCAACCAATCTTTCCATGCAGTTGAAAGATGTATTGCAGCAAGTATTCTAGCAGGACAGGACCAGCACTTAGCTCCTTATCTGCAGCCCTTAAGATTTCAGGAGATGACAAAAACCAAGGCAGCTGTAGTGCCTTAATAATTTTTCCATCTTTCTATTTACTGGGAGACTCCCTTTACTTTGCTTATGAATATCTGTTGAAACATCTTAAGAAGATACAAAAAGAAAAGTATTTCTAAATCTAAGCAAGTACTAAGCCCTACTCTAAGCCCTTCTTAGGTACAGTAATTATATGAAAAAGAAGTACATAGGTTTACTCCTTGCTGTTTCTGGTTGATAAGCAAGTTCTCCTTATCACAATTCTCCTGTTATTTTGGATAATTCTCTATTCTGAGGTAGGGAAGGTTTAGCAACAATCAAAGAATTGAAATTCAAGGAGGAAACTGAGGTTGTGGTTCAGACATTATATAATAATTTGGTCTCAGTATAAAAACTATTTATCCAGCTTCAAATTATACAGTTGATTGACTCTGGTAAAATTCTCTTCTTGCAAATTACAACCAAGCCAGGACCCACATTCTTGGCCCTCTTAAAGTTACTAAGTGTTGATTGATTTTGGTACTGGTTACACTATTTAACTGCAAAACAAACTTTGCATTTGACAGTTATATTCTGTAGTTCATTCAATATTAGCATATTTCTTCAGATAATATTTTTCTTCAACCATTATACTTCTAAAACTTTTATTAAATTGGCACCAAATGAGAAAATTAGCAATATGGACCTAGAACCCCTTGTCAAAGTGGAAACTGAACCAACACTTCCATGGAAATTTATAATGATCATGCTCTTGAACACAGTCCTGGCATTCAATATAGACCTGCTAGTAAGCTTCTTCCATATGAAATATATCTTTATAAATTTCTTCAACTTTTTAATTTTTATAGTAGGGTGATACCAGTAGAATCAAAATTGAATAGAACCAAAGTCTGAGAGAGGAGAACACAAAATGAAAACATAGCACACAAAGCTTTGTTCTGAAGCTTTCATCCATATAGCAGTTAACCTGCAGTTTCCTTTCTTTCACTTGCTCAAAGTCTGGGATTTTGTCTTTTAGAACAAGGGTTCTGGAGAGCAGTGTCTGTGTTACACCAGACATAAACAGGAAGAACCTGTAAGACCTGTGTTTTGCATAGAAATTAATTCACGTGTCTGAAAGAAGGTGGGGTTTTTTTCTCCTCGATGATTTATTACCATATTCTGCTTCTAATTTAGTTGAAAAAGATTATTAATTAATGCAAATTTTCTTCATATTATTATTAGTTAGAACTGCTGTACCGGAAATATGTTTGGCAGAAAAACTGCATCATAACAACAAGAACAAAGAAATGCATAGAATATGCTGGGGAAAAAATGTTGTAGACATCATTATGAAAATACTTCCCCTAAATACAAATCATCTAATAGAGTCAGGAACATATATTTAATTTACATACAAGGGAACTTTGCAATCTACAAGAAACAGCAAGTTGTAATTTATATGTAAGTGATGTTGTGGTTATTACTAACAAGCTGAAATACAGTGAAGTAGTAAAATAACTGTAGAAACACAGTGTTCAATAATATATCACATAGAGGAAGCACATTTATGAGTATCAGGACAAGATTTTGTCAATTATTTGTGATCAATTCTAGAATAAATATGATGAAATTAATAAAATTAACAGTTACGAAGTGACTTTGATTTTAGTGAATTTCCCTTTTTTAAGCATGTGCCCCTTATCTCTAGTTTCATCTGATCCGATTACCATGAATTTAGTTTCTCTGTATAGGTGAGTATGCTGCTGAATTGTAATGCTGCCAATTAAAAAGCCTGCCAAGACCTCATTTCCCAAATTTTCTTTAAAAAAAGACACCATAAGCAACAGCATGCCATAAAATGACTATTGCTAACTGTAATATGCTTTTCAGAGGTACATGTAACAAAAGCACCCAGGTCCTTGGTCTGCATAAAAGAAAGAACAGGGCAGTAAACTAAATCAAAATCCATCATGAGCAGACAAACAAAACCGAGTAACAGCTTGGCATGCACATACAAGCTGCATCTGTCATTGTCAACAGCCAGAGAACATGGTCATTGCTGAGGGTTCACCTGGCTGTGAAACAAGCCAACATGTCCTATTTCTGACTTCAGAAAACACTTTCTTCATATCTCAAAAAAAAACAACAAACCACCATTCAAATTTTAAATGGGTGATTTTCATAATTCATTCAGTTCTAAATCCAGAGTTTTAATTCTAAATTAACAAAATCTGGATTTACACACAATCAAATGCAAGAGAACCACTGTTAGATACTTTTTGCTTGTATATTCGCAAAACAGGGGCTTCTGCTGCAGTAAAGACAAGAAAGTCACATATTCTCTCACTCCACCTGCACAGGCTCAACCTCACAGTTTTGCATATGCTGCTTGTGAGTTTACAAAGAGCAACTCCTTGTGAGGCTGCGTCATAACTACATCAATTTATGTAACAAAAGTAAAACCCAGCAAAAGCTTGTCACTGAAACACAGATAAACTTTACTGATCTGACATCTAGCAATATTTTTCTACCTCCAGTGGTTCAAATTACTCAGTGGGTAGTAGTATTACAATACAGGTAAGGGGAATAATTTTAAACTAAAAATACCAAAGCTACAATTATTGAGAAAATACAAATCCACTGGAAACCAACAGTTCTTTACAGTACACTGATCTAATACTTTTTCCCCAAAATATATTAAGAAATCTCAGCGTAAAATTAAAGGGTGATATCTGAGAGTAGTTAAGAAAACAGAGCAAAGAAAGAAAAAGCTGAGGATAGTGTAAAAAGCCTGAAAACTACTAACCACTCCAGAAATAGCTCAGGTCAAAATTTTGGCATCATATGCTTCTCTTATCCTCTTACTAAAAAGCAGTTTCGTAACAGCATTAAAAACATTCATTATACTTAATTCCCTTTGAGATTTAAAGTGAAAGACAAATAAAACCACACTTATTACAATATTCTCAAGATGTACTTTATGAGACTGGTAATACATGCCTTGGGCAGCTCAAGATCTTCAGCCTTTGGCCTTGTGCTAGACAACACACCCAAGGCATATATTAATGGCCCCATAAAAACATACCCTTCAATGACTCGCAGCTTAAACAAACATACTTGTCTTTCTCTTTTCCTCCTCCGAATATTGGATGCAGTAAAACTCCACCAGTCTTCAGTTCATATGCCACTATTTGATCTAGCTCCTAAGAAGAACAACATACATAAGCAAGCATATTTCAAGAGCAATTATTTAAAGAAGACAAGAAAGCTTTTAATATCATTGTTCAAGCCACACCTCCTAATTAACCATATTTACAGAGACAGAGAATATTTTAAAATTGGGGATGTTCCTTGCATGACAAACAAAAAGAAAACAGTAGAAATTAGCAGTTAATACTTGTTTTGGGTCTGGACAGTGGGTCAACCCACAATAATACTGAACTACATTACAGCTAAAGAGTATTATTATTCAACAAATAAGTTGTCTCTGACCAAAAGAAATAAGGGTAATCAGTATTTCCTTGCAGTAGAGAGCAACTACACACACACACACATACATACATGTATGTATGTATATAATACACAAAAATAAAATTAAATAAATATTTAAAATATGAATATATATATATACATCTGGCCCAAGCTCTGCACAGGAACATGAATCTGAATTTGTGTGATGCTGTGCCCATGTTAACAAGCACACTTTAAGGCCAGATGTTTGCATGGGCTCACTGTCACTCAACAATCACCATGAACCAAATCAGTGTAAACTGATGTCTGACTGCAACCCAATGCTAGTTAAAGAATTTTCAAATGTTGATATGTATTGATATTTATTGATTCATATAAACTTACACACTTTCATACACTAGTAACACATTCAAAGAAGGAAGGGCAGAACCGGAGGCTGTGACAGTAGCACCTCTCACTTCTATATGGACGCCCTTAGCAACTCACGGGGAACAACCCAGCAGTGAACTCTGCAACAGATCTTCACCCAGTTCTGCTGTTCTCTGCAGCACCCACGCCTTTAGCACAGACAGCACACAATTGGTGAGCTGAGTGAACATCAGGCAGATAATGATATGGTATTGGGTCCCCGTGTTAGTAAGGGGTTTTAACGGAGCCCATGGGGTTAGGAATTTAATTTCATGGAATAGGGAGAGCGAGAGAATGTGAGGAGAGGAAGAAGATACACATCTTCCTGTGAACAAATGTTACTGGCAAAGAATGAGGAGTCATTGCTGCTATCACTAGAAAGTATCTGTCTCAGAGCATTACATTTGAAAATGTAAGCTATAGACAGAAATTTCCAGGAAAAGAAATCCCTTCGACGGGGATTTTTTACTGTTTCATTATTTCATTTAGCACTTCAATGACATTAAAAAATACCTGATCCTCTATTGATCCAAGCTAATACTGGAGCCTTTCGGAGCTCTATGGATGGCCATCACAGTATAATGAATCCACCAAATACATATCCATATGAATCCTATATTCTATGTATTCAAAAAGTAACACCTTTTTTGACCTTTATTTTTTGGTGCAAAAGTCCAAACAAAAAGAGGAAAACTAATTGTACAGAGAGACAATGAAAACTATTATTCATTATTCATATGGCAGTCAGAAAAATGCATTTTGGTTCCTATGTTTGGTGTTTTTCCTTGCAGAAAGTGGTAAAAATATTTTAGCTCTAAGTTTTGTCACTACTAAACATGTCTTTAGATTGCGATGCAAAGCTGTTTTATATTCTGGTTTTATACTGTATCTTTGACACAAAATATCTCAAAGGTATAGAAAATGCTACTATTATGATGTTACCTGTTTAATCCAGTGGCGATACTCATTAACACCAAAGGTTTTTTTCATCCAAAGGCCATAAATGTAACCAGAGATTCCCTTTAGCACCCATTCATCTGACCTATAATAATAAAGAAGCATGAATTATATCACTTCAGAAGACATTTTGTAGGGGATGGTATTTTTGACCAGCTCAAAAATAGCCACAAATTTCAACAGGTTATATAACTACTCTAAGTCAATAGGAGTCTGATGAGCTGTGAACCAATTTATGGATCTTGGCACCTGGATGGGACCAATGAAACTGAAAAGTCAGTGAAAACTGAACTTCTACCACAGAAATCCAGATTAAAATATAAACCCAAACTACTTTAGCCGAAATAATAACAACAAATGGGTGGAAATGGACACTAAAGCTAAAGCAACTGCCAACCTATATGATCTTAAGTTCTTAAAACATCTCAATGCAGAAGATTTGGACAGCAAGCCAACAAAATATCTATCTCACAATTTGGTGGACACCTATTTAAACACATCTTCTGTGAGTTATGTTCTAAGAGAGAAAAATAGGGACAAAAACTATAACGGAACAGAAACTAGAATCATAAATAGAAGAATGACACAAAGGGTACAATGAAGTGAATAAGGAAGAGCAAAAGAAATTATTATAGAATGAACACCAATTTAAGAACATGTTGATTTCCTTTTTTTAAAATAAGGATACTCTGGGACATATACTTTTGTAATGAAAAAAAAGTAATGGGCTAATTGTCCCCAGTATATAAAGTGTACGCAAAAGGATTTAAAATAAATATTCATCATAACTGCAAGAGCCAGCTGGGGAGATTTTCTGAGCGATGAAGTTATAGTCACCTTAGCAGGAATTTTCCTGTTTGACACTAATTTCTGCATTGCCCTCCCTGAACAACTTCTTAATTTATTAGTTCTGTGCTCTATAAGTATTTCCTATGCAGGCTACGCTTCTTCATCCAGAATATCTGACAGAAATTTACTGATGATGTAGAAGAGTCTCCCTTCTAAAATTTCCAGGTGCCAAAGCACACTACAATATTCAGGAAGACATATTCAATCTCTACAGGCTTTGGAACTTTTATCTCTCACATTCTGCTTTCAAACAACAACAAAAAATACTAATGGATTTTCATTTATTGAGCTGGTTTTATTATTTTTTCTTTTTTCTTCCTTTCTTCTACAATTAGTGTTTCGCTTATTTTGCTGATAAAACACAATATGCAAATTAAAATTTTAGCTTTCTAGATTCTTCCCATTTTCTAGAGAATACTATGGTAAAATACTTACCAGGACATTCTGGATATGAAACATCCAAAGAACTGCTGGGCCAGGGCCTGTGCTAAGCACCTCCTTGTCAGTGGAGTTTCATCTATAATCATTGCACTGTGCAAGAGATTTGTGCTGGACCCCCATAAAAAGAAAATAACACAACATGAGCACCAGCTCCAAAGAAACACAAGAGACCTTGCTTTAAAAGCCAAAATAAATAAAATAATTCATTCACTGTTTTTCCACTGAGACAATAAAACCTTTTTTTAAACAATCTTATAAATCAGGCAGATCTCCTGCTATACAGAAGATCAGTATACTTATATACAACTCTCTGTGTACAGGCTAAGTATTGTAACTGGTGAAACTCTCTTGGATTCCTGATACCCTATTCCAGTTGAAGAAAAGTAAAACACAATCAAACTTCTGCAACTTAATTTGAGATTAAATTGCACTTCATGCATGGCATTTCTAACTCAGAAGGAAAATCACTGACAGTTTTTTCTTAAAGTAAATACAAATCCATCGTCTTTATAACAGATAAAAATGGCAATGGTGTTAAAAGTGTATAATGCCAACAAAAATGAGCCTTTTCAAACTAGAGAGTCCAAAACTCAGGTTACAAAAATAACTAGATTTACAGATATTTCTCAACAGTGTTAGATCTAGAGCTTCTAGGTCTGTGGTGTAATTTTCTCAAATACTAACCTGAAAATACTCATGGATGCATAAGCAGCTACTTCAACATAAGCTTCATCTATGAAAACAGTCTTGAAACAGGAGTATGGATAGCGGCAGGTAAGAATCTCCTCATAAAATTCAAACACCTCATGAAGGTATGACGTGGTATGTTTGAGCAACGGGAGAAGTTGTGGTAAGCAAAAGTGAGTCACCTACAAAACACAGGAAAATTTGTTAGAAGGCCTACAAATATATTCAAATACATAAAGATCAAGCATATTACATAACTGCGAGAAAACCCAACTCCAACTAAATTCAGACAGAAATAGAATTATTGCTCATTCAAAGGCATTATTTTGGAGATAAATTTAAATACAGGCATTACTAGACAAGCTTTATCATATAACTACTAATGGACAATGATCTAGACATATTCACATTTGACCAATATATACGGGTTGTAACATAAGTCAGTAATTCTTTTTTAAAAAAATAAAAAAGCAGGCCTCTATGATGAAGATTATTACCTCATGCATGTATGGATCAACAAGAATTTCAAAAGGTCCTATTGCCAAGGAGATGTTAGAAGCTGCAGTTGGAATAGTCAGCATGTAATGAAAAGTCTTCTTTCTCATATCATGGGTGTACACAGTTTCCACCAAATCTCCGTTTGAAACAGCCACCATTGCAGCATCTACAGTATACTCAAGCTTCCAGGTACACAACTCAGAATATGAATCAACACAAGGAAACCAAAATCTAGGAAAGTTAAAATTGGGGTGAAAATGGTTAGTAATTATACTTAAGTTCCAAATTATATTCCTAAATACTTTAAGAATATATGAATGTTGACATACTGACTCCTACAATATATTAACTTTATAAAGCTTTACAAGTTTTTTTGCCATTACCTCCTGCTGAGCTATAAAGACAAGACATCCTAATTACTAGTCATTAGATGCTACTTCACATCACTAAGCTCCTTTCAGGCACAACTTAAGTCCTAGAATTTTTCAAACTTAAAAGAATTCAAAGAAATTATTTGTATTTCCAACACTAAGTAGGAAATATAGTGTAACATTCAAAGACAGTCTTCTTACCTTGTAGAATTCTGATAACCACACGAAAAGACATGAGCCCCTCTTTCTGCCATATTGCCCTCCATGTTGGGTACCACAAAATGAAGGCCTCCTTTCGGCTGGTCCAGAGAAAAGTTTATATGCACCTTCAGGACTTTTAACTCTGCAGCACAAAGACCAAAATTGGAGTAAATATATACAACTTACATAAAAGTTATTTCAGAATAATAATTCAGCTTTGGACTCTTAGTCTTTCAAGATTACTTGTTTACTTCATTTTCATGGACTTCCGGGTCCATTTAAAACGTATAACTCAAAACCTTAAAACCTGAGACGTCCTAAGCATAACTTACAGGATATGAATTTATAGGAATCTTTATTAATTAATAAAAGCTGCAATTGGAGCTACATTTCATCTTCCAATTTCCCAGCAGTAAAGTATATTTATACACTGATTGTACCCTAAGCATAATCTCTTCGTACATTGCTGAAATAATGCTCTACAAAAACTGCATGTAGCAGGCACATTCTTAAAAGACATAATATTTTCATGTGCAGTTGCTTAAAACCTCTTATTATAGTTAATGCTTTTCCTGTAACTTAAGTGTCTTTGCTTTGGTTTAGTTTCACAGAAATTTTACCTATGAATAGATTTGCAAGAAAAGAAGTTCAAGCACACACTGAAATTTATCCCACAGGTCTCACCATATTTTGGCATTCAAACTTTGAAAAGTGAAATTATACATGCCTGAATATTTTCCTTTCTAGTCTTGCAAGTAAGGCAACAGGAACTTATACAAAAATTAAAAGAAACAAAAATGTCTTTCCCATTAAGGTGCATCTGACAACACTGTGTGAGTCAGCTTCATGATCCAGTTGTTATTATTCTCTCACAGTTCTCATAAATCCATGGGAAAAACTGATTAAACCATGTAAGAAAATCATAAAGAAACCAATAAGATCCATGTAAGAAAATAATCAACACCGGAGGGTAATTTATTCAAACAGCTACTTACCCCAGGATCTAGTATGCCAGTTTATAAAGCAGTCTACTTCCACTACCAAATCAATTTTAAAATAACCATTCTTCAAAGTGAGATGGGATAAAATTGATATAGCTTTGTATGATTATGGATATAGCTATATCCTTGTAAATTATTTTCTCTGTTGGATCATATACGTTGTAAGTAACCTCAAAATTAAAATTTAGCACCCAATATACTCCATTATTCCCACTTCCTCAAATAGTCTTTTGGGGTCATGACCACCCAAGAGTATGCTTGTAAAGAGTGGTAAGAAACCTTGCTACCATTTCTCCATATTACCAAGAAGTGTAAAGGTATTTTTTCAGACTTCCAGTGGAAAGATACAGGTGATAAGGAAACAGTAACCATTATTTCATAAAATAATGTAATACTATCTCTACTTATTTAAATCTACTATCTTCCTATGCAAATTTGTAGCCAACAACTCTACGGCATCTTAAATTAAGCTTGCAGTATGCTCTCTTTACCATCAACATGTTTCCACAGCTCCGAGGGAACCTTAATGCAGAGTTCTCCATTTCCAGCATCTGGGTCCACAGCACTGACTGCAGCAGCATAGGCATTGGAAAAATAGTTGAGATTCCTCCTGTCAGAAATACCCAGTTAATTCTTAAACTGCAGTTGTGCTGAACCACAAAAAACTAATTTTGGCAGTTATACAGTTTCTATACTGAATTTCAAGGCCCATCTTCAACCACATGTTTTGTTTTGCTTTTAAAGGAGTGGAAGAGAAAAGGAGTAAAGCTTAGATTTCAACAACCAGAACTTAAAACGTGGCTCTTGCAGAAGTGATATATGATCAAAAAGACTTAAGCAGCAATAAGGCCCAATAAATTGAGAAATGCTCAGTGTTCTTTTCTTGCCAATAAGAGCAATATTTACATTAATTGGGCTAGAAATTTAAAATTCTGGGTTTTTTTAATGTTGAGTTAAATTTGCATCTTTTTTCTAAAGATCTGTCTTGAAGATCTGCTTCTTCATATTCAGTTTTGCTCTTATGTTGCTTTTCTAAATGTAGTAAGATTTTAGCTCAGCAATGGTATTTTTCCTCCCTTAGCTTGATGGATAGGAAGAGGGTTTTTTTATGCACTTGTAAATATCACATAAAATACTACAGGTCAGAGTTTTGGCCTTAATATACAAACACAGAAATACATGTTATACTTTTCAGTCCCTAGAAACATAGTGTTACCATAATTTATTTAAATTGCAGACCCAAATTTTTGTAATCAGGTTAGCTACTATATATCAGCTGCTAATTAACTGCTCATTTCATTCCAAAGTCATACCATTACTTCAGTTATGACTTAGATTAACTGTTTTCTACTGAAATGAGCAGGAACATGCATATGTCTGCTATTAAAATGCTTATGAGCAGGATGTTATCTTATTATTTAATGCGCTTAAGTTGAGATACTAGAGGATGACCAGTCACATTCAAAAATAAAAGCATGGTGTAGCAGGTTGACCCTGGCCAGATGCCAGAGACTCACTAAGGTCATTCTCTCACTCCCCTCTGCAACTGGACAGAGGAGAGAAAAAAAAACAGCTAAGGACTCATGAGCTAACAGCTGGGAGAGGTCACTTACTGATTACCTTCGCGGGCAAAACAGACTCAAAGTGGGGAGAGTACTTAAATTTATTACTAATATGATAAGAGCCAAAGAGTGAGAAATAAAACAGTCTTAAAAACACCTTCCCCCCACCCCCTTTTTCCATGTTCTCCCTCCTCCCCCCCAGTGGTGCAAGGGGACAGGGAATGGGGGTTATGGTCAGTTGTTACTGCCGCTGCTCAGAGAGAGGAGTCCTTCCCCTGCTCCCATGGGGTCCCTCCCCCGGGAGACAGTCCTTGATGGACCTCTCTGTTGTGAGTCCATCCCTCGGGCAGCAGTTCTTCCCAAACTGCTGTCCTGTGGGTCACTCCTCCATGGAGTGCAGTCCTTCACCAATGAGCTGTACCAACGTGGGTCCCCCACAGGGGCCACAAGTCCTACCCAGGAAAACCCTGCTCCACCGTTGTCTTCCCCCTCCTCGGGCTGCAGTTCCCCAGCAGGACCCTGCCCCATCTTGGGCCTCCCACAGGGTTACAGCCTCCTTCATGCATCCACCTGCTCCAGCATGGGCTCCTCCATGGGCTGCAGGGGGGTCTCTGCACTCCGATGGTCCTCCATGGGCTGCAGGGGCACAGCTGCCCCACCATGGGCTGCACCACGGGCTGCAGGGCCTCAGCTCCGGTGCCTGGAGCACCTCCTGCCCCTCCTTCTGCACTGACCTTGGTGTCTGCCTTGTTCCCATGTTCTCACTCTGCTCTTCCCTGGCTGGAATTTTTTCTGTGCAACAACCTTCTGTTCTTAAACATATTATCACAGAGGCGATACTATTACTTCTAATTGGCTTGGCCTTGGTCAGTGGCAGGAAGTCCATCCTAGAGCCCGCTGGCATTGGCTCCACAGGACAGGGGAAGCTTCTAGCAGCTTCTAACAGAAGCCACCCCTGTAGCCCCTCCCTGCTACCAAAACCCAACCCACTACACATGGGAACAAAATCTTTCTTAATTCTAATCCTCCAGTACACGAAGTTCTTCAAAAGCCTGCACAACTCTATACATGAAAAGAATTACTTATCACCTTTTCCCCATAATTTGGGTACCACTGATGAACCCAAACACTAGAGGCAGAAACACAACCAAGCATAAAGCCACTATATCATCACAGAACCACAGAAGAGTTTGGGTTGGAAGGGACCTTTAAAGGTCATTTATTTCAGCCCCCCTGCAATAGATAGAGACATCTTGCACTACATGAGGTTGCTCAGAGTGCTGTCCAACTACACCTTCAGTGTTTCCAGGGATGGGGCATTTACCACCTCCCTGGGAAACTAGTTCCAAGGTTTCACGGTGCTCACAGTAAAAGAGTTCTTTATATCTAGTCTAAATCTACCCTTCTTTAGTTTAAAACCATTACCCTTTGTCCTATCACAACAGGCCCTACCAAAAAGTCTGTCCCTGTCCTTCTTATAAGCCCCCTTTAAGTACTGGAAGGTTGCAGTAAGATCTTCCCAGAGCCATGTCTTCTTGAGGTTGAACAGCCCCAGCTCTCTGAGCCTTTCACCACAGATAGGTGCTCCATCCCTCTGATCATCTCCACAGCCCTCCTCTGGGCTTGCTCTAACAGGTCCCTGTCCTTCCTGTGCTGAGGACCCCAGAGTTGGATACAGCACTCACCAGAGTGGGGTCTCACCAGAGCCGAGGGGAGGAGCAGAATCACCTCTCCTCACCCTGCTGCCCATGTGCAAGTGAGGCAGCTCAGGACAAGGTTGCCTTTTTGGGCTGCGAGCACACCTTGACGGCTCATGTTGAGCCTCTTATCTCCCAGCACCCCAAAGTCTTTCTCCACAGGGCTGCTTGCAATCCCTTCATCCCCCAGCCTGTATTGATACTGGGGGTTGCCCTGACCCAGATGCAAGATTGCTATACCACAATGGAGTAAATTAACTTTTGGCTGGGGACTCCACCTTCCATGGAATCTGAAGTCACACAAAGCAGACATGACCTCATTTCAGGATTTTGCTTTCATCTAACCATTCTCTATTCACCAGCCACAGAGAAAACAACCCAAATTACAGTACCTTATTTGGAAGAATGAAGTGTAATTAACCATTCCAGCATCATTCTTTAAGTCTAGATATGTAAAAGACCATGCTTAATATTCTTAGTCTTCCACGTATAAAAAACTTTGCTAGAACACGGAAATATGAGAACATATTTTCATGTAGTTCTTCATCTTTGGCAATTATAGTGCACAAATTCCCTGGCACCACTACCAGGACTGAGAATGTCAGGAGCAGTAAACTTGTCTACTTTGCTTGGAAGCTCCTGAAAATCAGACATGAATAGTAAATGGGACCATTTGAGCATAGAAACACCCAAATTTTAAACACTCAAGTTTTAATACAGTTTTTTTCCTTTTTCACAGCTGAAGTGTACCTATAGATAGGATCTAACACCAACAAGTTTTAAATGCAAAAGTTTGAATTTGTATACTGGAATATACCATAACTTCAGCTATGGCTCCAGAATAATTCAAAATCACTTAAACTTCAGCTGATGTGCTGTCTCCTAGTCTCAGTCACTCATTCCTACTCCCTCACTCACTAAGGAGACTACTGTTCACCTGACTTTGTAGGGATCCAGCTCAAAGTGCCAAATGGAAAAAAAGTCTTTTTTTCAGACAGCTTTCAGCTGGTTTACCTCCCTGACCTGTCATACTGAGGGGTCAAAGAAATACCCTAGCCAATGTTGTTTTAAACTCTCTTCAAATGGCATCCTAGAAAGGTAAACAAATACCATCAGAAAAACTCTATTTAAAAAAAGACTGGATGAAGCCTAGCCATGAACATGAGCATGACTAAGAACTATATTAGTAATTAAAAAAACTAGCAACAGCAAACAACAGTAACATTCTGTTAGACTGTAAAGTCTGAAAGTTTTTAATTTTAATCTAAATTGGTTCTGAAAATTGACTATTTTTGATAGGGGATTCCTTTCCAATACATCAGTGAGAATTTTCTCCAGATTTGAGGATTGTGATGAGCTTGTGGCTACACTTCAAACATCAGTGAGTTCACAGACAGGAAAAGGTTATGATTTTACAGCAAAAAAGGTAGACTCCACAGAGTTTAACATTTTATGGAAAACAGTCTATTCCGATATTTCTATTTTTGTGAAGTGTTCTAATTCAAATGGGTGATTCATTGTAAAAGAATCCATTAAAAGTTTAGTACCACAGATTAATTTTTTCATAGGCTGAACTATTCTCCATAAACTGGATATGGCCATTTTAACAAAAACAGAGCACAAGCCAAAAGTGACAGCCCAAGGAACAATGATAAATTGTCCTGATGCTAAGCATAGACTGACAATGAAAAAAAATATGCATTCATGTTTTCTTTCTGGTAGAGATACATCTTATTATCAGAATTCACCCCAAACACTGTTAATTACACCCCAAGTGCATGCAGCTCATAAAGAAGAGATCCTGCAGAGGCTTACTTTTTAAAGCTACTAACTGATTCCAAATAGCTCCATGTCAACTTTCCATAGCCTTTCTCACTATTAGCTGCACCAGTGCTACAAATATATGTGCTAAATACATAGTCTACAAAGCACTGTCTTCTTACAGTACTTAACATCAACTTGGCAAAATAAGTTCTTCGATCTACAAGCAATTAATTACTCTTCATTACCTGTAATTCATTTACTATTTTACTTTGCTTCCGAGATAGAATTAGCACTTGGTATTGGAGTATGTATATGACATAGCACATATTATATACAGCATATTTTAAATAGATAATTTGTACACATATATGTAATTTATTAATAAGGCAATGATTTGAATCTTTAGCACACTGAAAAACCTAATTTTCATTCCTGCCCAAGCTTAAGGACTTTGTCCTCTCTTTTTTCAAAAGTTCTCTACACCTTTGTATCATGGTTTAGGAACAGTATTCCCCAATTTAGTGTTCCTACTGAAACGCTCCAAACCATGCACCACTCAATCACTTCCCCTTCTCTTCCCCTTCCCCCAGGGTGGGCTGGAGAGGAGAACCGGAGGCACAAAAAGTAAAGAACTCAGGTTGAGATAAAAACAATTTATTGGAAACAGCAATGAAGTAAGACAAGAACAGTAACAGCAACAATACAAACAACAGAGAGTACAGGGAAAGAGACAAACAATTCACATATTAATGCTCACCCCACAGAAAACCTCCGAAAATACCCAACTGCTCCCTCTGCCCTGTTACCCAAGGCAGAAGTGAGCTCTTCCCTGATCCCTGGAAAAAGACTGAGGTGGTACAGAACAACCTCCAGGTCCTGGCCAGGTCCTGGCCATGTCCCCTCACAGCTACTGCAAAACTTAACCCTGTCCTGGCCAGAACTAGGACATTATCCACCCCTGATTTTATACCATCTATGTCATCCCCAAATCCTACACCTGCCTACTATACACATGCATGTGTATATGTATATACACACACATACATATGTATACATACACAAGCACAGGTATCATTTCCATAGTCAATGGCCATCCCTCCAAGATGTCTGTTGAGCTCATATAGTCCATGACTGTGGGTTCTATCTGTCCTAGATGTCTTCCAGGGCAGGGGGGCTGGTGTGCCGTCGGCTGTTTGCAAGGTGCACCAGCAGCTCGTGACTGGTGTATGTGGAGCAGATACTCATTGTCCATGGTAGTTCTGGCATACAGTGGCAATGTCACTGAACAACCAATTCAGCATTACAGACTGCAGCCCAACTCTTGGGTACGTGTGCACCTACATGATGTACTTTTACAGCCAACTTCTCTACCTGGGCAGCGATGTCCTGCCACAATTCAGCAGCCCAGATGGGTTTCCCTCTGCAATGCCAATTGGCCTTTTTCCATCAGTCCAGCCACACTCACAGAGCATTTGCTACCGTCCATGGGTCACTGTAGAGGTAGAGCACTGGCCATTTTGCTTTTTCAGCAATATCTAAAGCCAGCTGGACAGCTTTCAGCTCTGCAATCTGACTTGATCTGCCTTGTCTCCCAATAGCTTCTGTGACCTACCATGTAGGACTCCATAGGGCAGCTTTCCATTTTTGATGTAGAGCTACAATACAGCAAGAAACATGAGTAAGGAGCATGTCACTTTTCATTTTCTGGTAGCTGATTATATGGTGGGGCCTCCTCAGCATGTGCCACCTTTTCCTCCTCCTCTGATAGTAGTCCAAACTTTTCACCTTCAGACCAGGCCAGTTTGTGATGACTTCCAAGATCCTGGGGAGACTGAGATTTCCTATTCCAGCTCACTGTGTGACCAGAGCGATCTTACTCCACATAGCACCAGCGGCATGATGTGTGGAAAGGACTTTCCCTTTGAACATCCAGCCCAGCACTTGCAGTCAAGGTGCCAGGAGGAACTGTGCTTCAGTGCCAGTCGCTTCTGACGCAGCTCGAACCCCTTTCTAAGCTACCAGGATTTCTTTTTCAGTTGGGGTGTAACAGGCCTCAGATCCATCATACCCCCAACTCCAGAACCCCGGCGGTTATGCTCAAGTCTCCCCGGCTGCAGTGCAGAGCATGTTCTTCTTCTGTCCTGTCCTGACTGGTCCAAGGGCTACTACATGAACAATCTCCTGTTTAATTTGTTCAAAAGCTTGTTGTTGTTCAGGGCCCCACTTAAATCATTCTTCTTCCAGGTCACTTGATAGAGAGGGTTTACAACCTCACCATAATCTGGAATATGCATTCTCCAAAATCCCACAGCACCCAGGAAAGCCTGTGTTTCGTTCTTACCAGTCAGTAGGGACACAGATATCACTTTGTTAACCATGTCCATTAGAATCTGACAACATCCATCTTGCCATTTTACTCCTAAAATCTGAATTTCCTGGGCAGGTCCCTTGACCTTACTTTGTTTTGTGGCAAAACCAGCTTTCAGGAGGATCTGGATTCTCTTCTCCCCTTTCTCAAAAACTTCCTCTGCTGTGTTGCCCCATTCAAGGATGTCATCAAAGTACTGCAAGTGTTCTGGAGCCTCACGCTTTTCCAGTGCAGCCTGAATCAGTACATGACAAATAGTGGGGCTGTGTTCCTACCCCTGGGGCAGTCGGTTCCAGGTGTACTGCACTCCCCTCCAGGTAAAGGCAAACTGTGGCCTGTGCTCTGCTGCTAAAGGAATGGAGAATGCATTGACAATATTGATGGTGGCACAACCTTGCTGCCCTGGACTCCAGTTCATACTGAAGTTCCAGCATGTCCAGCACAGCGGCATTCCATGGTGGTGTGACTTTGTTCAGGCCACAATAGTCTCCTGTCAGTCTCCACTCTCCACTGGGCTTACACACTGGCCATATACAACTGTTAAAGGGCGGGAGAGTCTTGCTGACCACTCCCTGGCTCTCCAGTTCACAAATCATGTCATGCATGGGGGTCACAGAGTCCTGGTTGGTGCAGTGTTGTTGACAGTGCACTACTGTGGTACCAATCAGTACCTGTTGTTCTTCGACCCTCAGCAGTCCCACAGCAGAAGGGTCCTCTAGAGACCAGGCAAGGTATTCAGCTCTCTAATTTCCTCTGCCCTGAGGTAATCTATGCCAAGGATGCACAGGGCCTCTGGGCCAGTCAAATGTGGTGTTTTTGCCATTCATTCCCAGTCAGGTTCACTTCAGTTTCCAATACAGTCAGCTGTTGGGATCCCCCTGTCACCCCAAAAGTAGAGATGGATTCTGCCCCTACATATCTTCATGGCATCAGAGTGCATCGTGTGCTGGTGTCAACTAAAGCCTTATACTCTTGTGGGTCTGATGTGCTCTACTAGATCCTCCTTGAGAGAATGCCTTTCCCTCACGCTTGACAGGAGTTGCCTCCAGAGGCTGAGTTTCTGTCCTCTTCCCAATCTCCTTGTCAATGCCCACATCCCAGGACAAGGATCTCAGTTGCTTGGCTTCACTACCATCCAGTTTCATATTGTGGGCCGCGATATTCCAGCATTGGACCAGCCAGGTCCCCAGAGGCTCAGCCAACCAGCAGCTAAAATCGTTTCTCAGAGCTCACAGCTCACCTGGCAATAGGGATCAGACGATTATCTCTGGCCCTGCCTCTTCCTCCTGTTCTGAGGGCCCTACTTCCTCTTCATCCCTCACTAAGCAAACTGATTTTGTCTTGGATTCCTTCTTCTGTATAGGGGCGACTGCTAGCAGCATTGGTTGTTCCTCTGGCTCAGCTGCAGTTTGAGTGGCCACAGTGCCTGTTGGTCTGTTTTCCTTAACGTCCTTAATATCCAGAGGAAATCAAAATTCTCAAAAGCTGTTGTAAAAGGCCTGAAGGAGAAAAAGGTGGTGAAAAGCTGGGGGAAAATCCTCCTCCCCTGTTCTCCCCACAGACTGGTTACAGTTATTAATGGACTCCCAAAGGCAGCACCTGAGGGTGCTCTCCTACCCTCAGGTAGGAGAGCAACACTGCATACACATCCGAAATGACCTTCACTGCCCTTGATGTTATCATGTCATAAGCTGATATCACACTACATCAACAGAGCAATCCTGATCCCTCTCTCGCTCTGAAAAAGAGCACCGTGATGGGCACATAGTGCATATATGGAAACATATACAGGGTTAGGTACCTGCCCAACATTAGGGACCAAATAAGGCTGTTGATGTTTAGGAATGGCATTCCCCTATTTAGTGTTCCCACGGAAATACTCCAAACCACATGGATCACTAAAGGCTTGATCACTGACTTCTCAGAAGAACAAATATTGCAAGATAGACATGTCCTGAAGGCTACCACACTGCACTCTCTCACAGCTTACTGCTGCTTGTAACTAGAGCAACAGTGAAGACCAAGAATATCAAAACATCTTCATATTTTTAATCTTTAAAAACTACAGGCTTCCAGCTGCAAAAAAGGCAAATGAACATGCAATGCAACAGGAAAGCATTATGTGCACATTAGCTAGCTATGCAAAAACATAGCTTCCTTTACACAGAAGTAACAACAAAACGCAATAGCTTCTCAGCCTGGCATCCTAGTTTATGCCACAAACACGTGAAGCACATAACCAGGCACCAGCAGGATCATCACAAACCTCGCTTACCACAGATCAAACCACTGCATCAAAACTCTGAACTTTTGCTGCACCTATTTAATAGTTTACAATCTCACCCATAAGATTAAGAAAAAACAGATTTAAATAAATAGGGCTGAGATACAAGCAGTTGTCTCAGTATTAAAAATACACACTGTGGGATTTCTACATCTTATAGCCCAGAAAAAACAAATCCACTTCCTTTATATTAACAGAATCAAGAAAGCAACAATTTACAAGGAGAAGAAAGAAGATAAGTAGGACAGAGACGGCTGTAACACTAAACAACAGCAGCCCTAAAACATGACCTGAAGAGACGTTCTTCAACACTGTTTTCAGTCTTTGCAAGACTTCAAACTCTTCCTGAAAAGCACAAGCAAAGACGGGATTCTCTGCCACCTTGTGTATACATGGGAAAGCAGTGTGAATAGTTTCATACCTCACAGCACTACTCAGGTGTTTGCTCAGTCAGGGAGAAAGTGATTGCGTTATCCAAGTTCATCCATCTATTCTGATATGAAAAAGCCACGTTGTCCTGAAGCCCCCAAAAGAAATTACAGGATCGAAGTCTGACTTGATTTCTAGATAAGCCTCTAAAAGTTCATTCACTTGTTACCTGAAACTATGGTTTGGGACTGACAGATAAACTGGCAATGGCATTAAAGCTGAAAATATATCTAATGCACTAATTAACAGTTTCTAACGTTTCCTACAAATTTTAGCGATTTTTAATTACCTTTTTAGGAAAGGATATTCAAAAGTGACAATATACAAGATTGAAAAAAATTGTTTCACCTCCTGCTACACTGAATATGTGAAACAACAGAGACTGTGCGTCAATGATTTTTGCAGCAATAGATGATAAAACCTGGAAGTATTATTTGAACTGAAAACAAGATGAATATTTAAATTCAGAACACACAGATGATCTGACATCTCACCCAAGAAGTAGCAAAGAATGTCATGGTGAGGCAGACACAATTGCATAGATAAAGCTCTTTTAATCTCCAATTTCTCAACCCTTTTTAAACTGTTTTTTGCATGCCAAAATTTGCACAACATAAACAACAAACCATTTCTCTTAACTTTCATCTCCTATCAGCAAACATAATCTTTCAAGTCAGAGATGCTGTAGCAAGTCTTCTAATCTTTACTCCATACAGAATTTTCCATTTTTAATGGAATTCTGATTCTAAACAAGGGAGTAAGAAGTCTTTAAATTATCTTAACTTTGATAAAAAAGTAGGAAAGGGTACATTAAATTAACTCTTCTACATACTTATGCCCCAGATTAGATATTAGGAAAAAATTTCTTCACAGAAAGGGTTGTAAAGCATTGGAACAGACTGTCCAGGGAAGTGGTGGAGTCATCATTCCTGGAAGTGTTCAAAAAACATGTGGACATGGCACATGGTTTAGTGGTGAACATGATGGTGTGCTGGGTTGACAGTTGGACTTGATGATCTTACAGGTCTTATCCAACTTTAACACTTTTAAGATTTTATGCATTCTTTTAGAAAACAACATCTACGAAACTAAAACCATCATCCAAAAAACAGAGAAAATACTTCTATACGAAACCTTGTAACTTGAACTTATTTCATACTTGCTACATACAACAGGAAAGAGTAAAGATTGAAAACAAATTATTTTAAATAAACAGGTTGCCAAGAACCCTCTTAACTCCATGTTTACTAATTCAACAGACTACTGAGGAAAACTATGTAAAAGGTAACTGTCTCTGTAACATTAGAGGCAAAACATCATGTCTAATCTGTGTCCTGTTCAAAATAACTGCTGCAGCCTAGTTCAGCTGCAAGGGCACAAAGGCCATCATCACTAAACTTGCTGTAACAAACGAGAACTTGGAAGAGCTGACCAGATGATTAAAAACTACTACAAACCACTGCTGTTTCTAGAAGCAGTTCTTTGTAATGAATGGCAGAGGAAATCCACTGATGATCTTTTTGAGATCCTAATTCTTGAGAGTTTTTAGATTTCTAACACTTCTGTTTGCAATCCTGCCTTAAGAGTAGAGATGCTATATTTAATTACCCAATTTTGACCAGGTATTTCAATTGAAAAATGCATGTTTCACCTAATACTTTGTAACCTATGTTGCCTTTGACTTCTGAGATACAGAAAGACGCATACAATTTTTTTGTTAAGAATATTTGGTGACCTCTGTCTTTCATAACTATGAATAACACAGGAGTTATGAAATACAGAGATTTTCTATTAAGTTTGAATAGTTTGAACAGAAAAACTCTGCACAAAATTATAGAATTATCTCTCCTGATCCCTTTCTTAACATAATGGATTGTTCACTCTGATAATTTTAAATTATGCTTCTTTCTCACATCTGCCAGAAGTTATGCAGGATTCCAGTTATTACTGAATCACAGAATGGCTGAGGTTGGAATGTCTGGAGTTCTCTGGTCCAGTCCCTCAGCTCAAGCAGGGCCACCGACAGCCCGTTGCTCAGAAGCATGTCCAGATGACTTGTGAGTATTTCCAAAGATGGAGCCCCCACAATCTCTCTGGGGTTGCAGTGCTCAGTCACCCTCACAGTGAAGAAGTGTTTTCTGATGTTCAGAGGGAACCTTCTGTATTTCAGTTTGTGCCCACTACCTCTGGTCCTGTCAGTGGACACAAGTTAAAATACATGAAATTCTATCAGAAAACAGGAAAATGCGTTTTACTGTGAGGGTCATCAATACTGGAGCAGGTTGCCTGGAGAGACTGCAGGGATTCCACCCCCTCTTACAAAAAAATCAAACAGAGATGAGATTTTTTACTGAAGTCCCTTCCCATATGTGTTCCCCAGAACTTGTGGGACAATTCATGTTTTTAAATTTGCTCTTCGATATCAGCTGGTAAATAAATTTGAAACTTTTCTTTCAAATTTCAAAGTGAGTTCAGGTGCTAGGACTTATGCTCTTATCTACCACAAGAAACAATGGAAGTTTGATTCCATAGGAAAGACCAAAAGCTTTACTTCTAGCACTTCATAACAATTTAGAAGCCCTGCAATGAGGATTCTGAATTTTTGACATACCAAGCAATAGCAACAACAAAAATATCAAGTCACAAAACAAGTAGAATTACAGAATTAACAGACTCGAGTGGTTCACTGTCAGGACTCAAAAGAAAATTTCATGGCTCTGATAACCAACTCAGTGTCCCATGTAAATGAACACTGTATTTGCAAACTGAATTATTGAAGCTCTTGTATAAGTGATGAATAAAGGAATACAGTGTCTGTCACAAACAAATAGTTTAAATGCAATGACTTTTTCCCCATAAAGTACTTTTTAAAGAAGTGTTTGATTCTTTTTCAAAACAATACAAAGGTATGCTAGTGAAAGAAATTCTAAAGAAGAAAAATTATTGCCAGAATACTTCCCCAAAATTAGGTCACCATACCAAAAGTCACCATTAGGAAATTACCAGGTAAAACTTGAGAGTAAAATAAAATAGGTCATGCTTAAGAGCAACAGAAAACACTAAATCTGCAGAGTTTTAAACACACCACTTACTGCTTTGACTCATGGTGACAAACCTCCAGCGTTGGATCATTATAGATGAAAGCTGCTTCTAAATCGTTGACTCTCACTCTGTAAATCCGGCACTGTTTGCTGTTCAGCTTGATTCTGTTCAGGTTTGCAACCGTGGGAAATATTGTCAGTTCCACATAACCCTATGAAAACACAAAACAAACCTTCTGTAAAATCTTTATCAACTCATAAAATAGGGAGATATAAAAGAATTCTTATTAGCACAATTCAAAGAAGATCATCGGTATAAAGATATTTATTTTAAAAGGAAACTGGTTTGCCCTTTTAGACATGTAGATTGTCTTCCACGCTATTTAACAGGTGAATTTTCCCACATGTGAAATAAAACAAAACAAAACAAAAAAACTGAACATGACTGACAATCATGTTTCTTTTACCAGAAATAATCTGCCTCTATTGACAGTTGTCTGTCAATAGATTTCAAGTTGTTAGCATCACTATATTTATCATCACTATGATTTAGGTTTTGGTATCTGAGCTCTAGACAATTTCTAAAATCTAAGCAGAATCTATTTAAGCAGATGTCTAAATTCACAAAGACCCTCCATGACTTCAGGCCTGAAATCATCAGTCTCTTCAAAGGCCCAATGAACTCACATATAGGCTAAAAAACTCTACACACCTATCTCTAACATCAGCTAACACTGCATGAACATCAATTTTGAACCGTAAATTGCTCTGTAATACTACTTGCAATATAGTGGCCTTCATTTAGACACCTTTTTTGTACAGAGATTAAAGCGTTCACAATTAGAAGGTATTTTATTTGATGCATGTCAAAGAATGACAGACTTATGAGAGGCATCACATTAGAAAATATAACATATGAAGAGTCTGAACAACATAATTAGCTTGTGTGTGCAGTTGTTTCCTCTAAAAGCATGAATAAAACCCAGATGTTTAATTTCTACTTTCACATTTTATTAAGAAATACTTACTACAACAGACTTTCTCTGAAAATTTATGTTGTTGATACAAACCACCTGATGAGTTGTACTGGAAGAAAAGAAAAATTTAAAATAAGTAAGTTTTGCATAAATGCCAGCATTTAAAGTAATACTTTAACCCAGAGCTATACAGGATATAAGTATATGTAGATAAATATTGCATATAAAATATATAAGAAGAATTAATGGTTGTCTAAATTGCTTACATGGTCTAAACCAAATAATGAATAGAAGTTGCACACAAGGTCAAGAAAGTTGTAATAAAATCAAACATAGTATCATACCATTATGAGTATTACTAGGAAGATTACAGAAGATAGCAACATGGGTTTTGAACATCACTTATCTATACGTAAAAGTAAAGCAGTACCAATGGTATAGTGTCAAGGCCTAACATTGCAGTGATATACAGTATCAAGAATGGTATGTAGCCATTGCAATCAGAGACCTGTGAAAAATTTATCTGATGAGTTGACTCTCACACACAATTTATGTAAGCAGGTATTATACATTAAAAGATATAGTATGTGCTTTTACAATAAACATGCCATAAGAATCGTGTCTTGCTGAATATACCACCTAAGGAGTCTTTCTGCTGTGCCTTTTGCAATCGGACATGTCTATCTCGCATTGGCCTCATTAGCCACCAGTGTGACTGTAACAAACGTGGATAGAGCATTCCTAAATCTTCGTTCGTGAAGCCCAGCCATGATGATGCCATAAGAACTTATTATTTAAAATAATGGTTATATATTAATCAAGACTGGTATTAAAGTAGTGTAATTCATGACTCAAGATACAACCTCGCAATAATTCAACTTTTATGACATACCATACATTATATGCACATACTCACGTACCCTGTACCTTAAAAAGTGATATTGCTTCAGCTGAGATCAAGTATGACAAAAATTCCTACAAGAGAATAACACCTAAAAAACGACTACTCAGACATTACCTATATTTAATTGTATTAAAGTACAAAGATCA
>NW_021939396.1:12388292-12402187 GCF_001715985.3 Manacus vitellinus | reverse complement strand
TTTGAGAAAGCACGCAGGATCACGCTTGAGGAGAAAAGACAACACAGAAAGAATCGTGCCTTGCAGAATATACCACCTAAGGAGTCTTTCTGCTGTGCCCTTTGCAATTGGACATGCCTATCTCGCATTGGCCTTTTTAGCCACCAGTGTGCTTGTAACAAATGTGGGCAGAGCCCTTCCCAAATCTTCATTCGCAAAGCCCAGCCATGATGATGATGATATAATTGTATATAATGATTCTACTTAGAAATACATTTGTGTTACACATTTATAAGGGATTCAAGGGGGTATAGAGAGAAATATATAAAGATCAACTGGAATCCACCAACAATTGCTTTGCAGCTTGGTTACAACCAAAATAGTGAATGTGTAAAAATGACAATTTGCTTAACAAAGCTGCTTGCTGCAAAGGCAAATATTTTTTATACATAAAAAAGCCCTTAAGTGAAAAGGATTTGACACAGCCGTAAGAATTTAACATGATAGTATGATCTGTAGTACTGACACTGTGTGGAAAATCTCCAAGGTCTGAAGAGTATAATGTAAATATCTTCAAAAGATAAGACTGCATGGTTGACAGACTCACTCCATGGGTAAATCCATTTACACAGTAAAACATAAACCTGCAACACACATTTTCTGAATGCAAGAACACAAACAATAGCTCCAACCTTCTCAGGTAAATCATTACTGATCGGCCTGTTTCAGTGTGCACTGGTTTCAACTACAGCAACTTAAAAAAAAATGGATACTTATAATTTATATGGTCTTGGGCTCTCAAATCCTTTGTCTCCTTTCTTCCTATTCATTCTGAACCGCAGCACTCAACACACACTGCTGACCGTCAGACTGGCACCAACACCATCCTCGTTCAATGGGTCCTTCGACTCTTCCCCGAGTCACGCCGTATCTGATCACTCATCTCCTCAGCGGACCCGTGACCCCCAGCAGTCAGGAATCTTCAGCTCGGCTGAGCACCATCGTTACACCAACAGCAATCAGTGTCTGCACATAACCTTCTGTCAGTGCACAGGCAGCCCCTCTGCTGCAGGGCGTCCGGTACCAGTCCAGAGCCGCTTCCTCTCCGCAGGAACTGCGGAAACCGATCGGCTCGGCGGGCAGTGGAGGCGGGAGCTACGGAATCGGGATGGCACCGGGGTCCGCGCTCCCGGGAGCGCCGGCTGGGGCAGCGCCGCCCACGGAGAGCAGGAGGAGCGCTGCAGAGGTCGGGCGGGCGGGTGGGGCCGGGCCGGGCTCGGGGTAGGGTCGGCCCCGCGGGTCTCTCCCTCAGCAGTGCGGCCGCCGCGTCCCCGCCGCGCGCTGCCCCTCAACAGCCGCCGCCATCTTGGCGGTCACCTCCGACCTCGGCGGGTCAGGGGTCACGGCCCGATTCACGGAGCTTTACTGTTTTAAGGCTGGAAAAGTCTTTTGGAGTGTTGCTTTTTACAGAAGGGCAGAGCAATGACGGCCAGAGGAAAAGAGAAAAAAAAAAGGAAATAACCCCCCAAAATGATCCGAAAGCCGCGTAAGGCGCCGGGCCGTGTCCCCGTGCGCAGGCGCGCAGAGGCCGCGGCGCGCACGCGCGCGCCCCCTGGGGCGGGGCCTCGGGGCGGCGGAAGGGGGGAGGGGCGGTGGTGCCGCGGGAACGGCGGATCGGCGGGATCGGCATCCGCTTGGGAATGTAACCGATTTAATTCGGGAACGCGCCTGCAATCACGGCACACCGCCGCAAAACGGCCCGTTCATTCACAGCCCGCCTGGGTCTCTACTTTTAGTGTCAGGAGGACACGAGATAAGTTCAAGATTTTTTCTGTCAATTCATCTGTTTTATGTTCAAGTAAATGCTTGCATCAAAGAAGCTGATGGAGTTTTTGAAAGCGTCATTTCATGGTGAATGTCCAACAAAACAAATCAGGAGCACTGTGATGTGTTGTAATATGGTACTTTTCATTAAATACTTCATTTCTTACTTGTTTCACAAACCAACCCCTCTTGATGCCGGGGTTTCTATACAAATATACACTGGGACCACAGACTACAAAATTATCAATTGTGTCGTGTATTTCAACTACGGAACCTTCTGTGATGCAATGGAAAGAATTTTCGAGGCTTTTACATTGATATTATTGATCTCCAAGAGGGAACCTTCTGGTGCTTTTGGAAGCCCACAGCTGTTGGAACCAGGCAGGGAACAAGGCGGTTCTTGCCGGCAGGGAGCCGTCGTAAGTCAAACACCACACCCCTGCACCAGCACTGAGGAGCACAGGGAACTGACCTTGTATCGCTGGGCAGCAATAAACAGAGCTTAGGAAATAGTTTTTATTCAGCATTTTATCTGTAACAAAATTCCATGTATGCACATAGCCATCCTAAGAGTTACATGTGATTTACAGTTTCTTTCCCCTCCCTACTCACCTACAGCTGGAATGTTGGCAGTTCCAAGGTTTTTCATACCTCACTTCTGAGTTTGATGCAGCAAATGCTTTTTGTATCAAATAACCTACAACTGTTAGGTTTAAATAATAAATCTGAAAACTGTCTAGCTCCAGTTCACTGACACACAAACAATCCTTTTTAATGATTACAAAATTTCAATCTCAGGCACGTGACTTCATAATAATATCAAAAAACTCCTGTTTCATTGCTCTATACAGAATAATATTCCACTGTAAGTTTTCAAGGCACAATTTCTTTGTGCAGTTATTTGCTATAACAAATTTTTTTAAAAAAAAAAAAATAATTGCACAAAGTTTTATAAGTTCTCTTTTAAAAGCACAGGCAGTCTTCTGTAAAGCACTAGTTTTACCTCAGCTACGTTTTAATGATAGCTTATAGGACGCTCATAACATAATGTCCAGCTGCTCTTTCTTATATTCACACTTCAGTGCAATTTGGGGGTTTTGTAATATTTAAAAAGCCATTCTGCCAATTGTTAAAATGTCAAGAGCTTGTGCTAATGGTATTCACAGATGTGACCATAAAAAGAACCACCTTTCAAAATAAAGACTAGTGTGGTCTCAATCAGGAATGATTTTTTCATGAGCTTCTCAAGGTCTGCACTATTCACTAACATTCAATGAAATCTTTAAAAATGGTCACTAACAGGCAAAAGGCTAAACATTCCCTTTTCCTGTTTAAATCAATTCAATTGACTGAATTATTATCAAGGTTTTAAATATTTATGTCAGATTTTAGCTTCTGGATAGACAGATGAAAGTGTAGCTTGACTCCTGGCTTAACTAGACACAAAGGAAAAAGAAGTTGGTGGGCAAAGGAAGGTGAGCTGAACTGTAGTTCCTACGAAGACGAGTGCCCTCACATTCTACTTAGCTGAGCAGAGAACAGTACTCCTTCAAGAAGCTCAGCTGCTTAAACTCCAGTACACTGTATAACATTGGTTGGCAACTCCTTTCCCCAGGAGGCAGCAACAAGCAATGTTCACTGTTAGTCTGTTCAGTATCCTCAGCTCATAAAACAATACTTGTTATGAGATGGGTCTTCTGGAATTATAAACTTTAACACCATTCAGCATTGAGGAGCGAGCATATTTTGTCAGGAGAGCACCAACAGTCTGCTTCTCTGCACACAAGTCTCTATAGAGAAAATAAAGCAGATGACACTGGCATTAGAGGTATTCTCAAACAAAATGAACCCAAGAAATACTTGTAACCATAGCAAGTTATCCTGGATTAGGATATTAGGAGAAAAGAAAAATGAACTACTGAAACTGTCACATAATGCTTTAAATTACCTAAATTTTAGAACTTTGCTTGACATTTAAGCAATAGGCAAAAGTACACATTATCACCCATTTAAATCCAGTAGGATCAGCTTTTTACACACATTTAAACCCAACAAATAGAGCTACCAATCCCAGAGGTGAGTATTCTATTCATATAGAATTCGTATTCATTTAAATGCAAAGTTCAGTATTTGAGTCAATGATAGCTCATCAGAAGCCAGCAGTGCAAAAAGGGAAGAATATAATGCTAGTTATATTTTAATAAAAGGAAATATATCCTTACTGTATATAAGGGGTAATATCCACTTCTGTCCACTTTTCCCGTATGCTGAATAAGCTGTTGAATCTTTCCTGATTGTCTTCAGGTAAGTCTTCTACTTTTAGCAGAAAGATGGTCTCTGGCCTTGAGCTTTTATCCACAAGAGCCAAGCCCTGTAGATCAGCATCAGAGAGAAAATGTAAAGCCAAAAGAAACTTCCTTCTTTCTGACAATGTTGCATACAAGTTGCTCTTTGCACATCCAAAGCCTCCCAGAACTGCACTACCAGAGGCAAAGTGAAGAAATATCATAAAGGGGCTGTTTTACAGGCAATATTTATAATTTCCTTTATGACAAGAAGGAAGAGGGAATTCACTGAGTTCCAGCCTTTCTCTGTCTCCTTTGAGCAAAAGGATTCCCATAGTACTTGCTATGCTACTGGCTGTCACTACAGTCTGCTCAACAACAGCTTCAGCCTCTGTTCTAGTTACATGTACAAGTAGTAACTGCACAGCTGCAACTTTTCTTCAAACAGTGAAACATGCTGGAGTTACAGAAACATGAATTATCATGATTCCAGACTACTGGTGCTCATAGAGGATATCATAAAATGTACTTTAATTCAAAAGCTGACAGAAACAACACAATCAATACCCAGTAATGGATAAAATCTATGTATGACACAAGTCAGTTACAGCCTACTCATGAAAGAATCGTACTTTATGTGTTTACCTTAAGCTGATCAAGCCTTGTTGTCATCCCTTCAGGGACACTTTGTTGCCAGACTTCTTGAAACTCTGACAGATTGAATTTAACTGCATTTTGCAAAAGCATTTGTGCTATAGCTCTACATATTTTATCTTCATGCATTTCAAAGTAAACCTCCCCTGCTGAGAAACAAAAAACAGGTTATATCTTGTGTTCCCCACTTTTTGATAAAAGAACAGAAAACAGTCTTGTACTTCCATTCTGTTCTACAGTCTGCTGTAAACCAAGTATCCTCTTCTTTCTTTTTCTTGGTAAGTAATCTGAGTTGGTACTACTTTGGATAAATGACAGTATCTTCTCATTCTTGAGAACAAATTATGCAGAATAGAGCAGCACTGTCCCAGCTCCAGTATTAATTCATATCAATAAATGTATTTGCCCTCCATCTTTTCCCCTTTCACAGTACTCTGTTTCTCCTACAGCTTTCATTTCTATTTCTGAATGACTTCTATTAAAGCATTTGCTGTTTGTGGTTGAACAATTAACAAAATTTTCACTTCTTTGAGATGATGAAGGGAATAAAGAGACTTCATTTTCTCTCATACTGACTTAACTAAAATTCTCTGAACAAAATCATGTATAAACACTTCCTTCCATTTTTTCAGTCACGCAGACCTCCTGTCATTCAGACTTGTTCCTCATGCAACTTGTGCAACCTTTTTAAATATATTAAGATGACAGTCTATTGTCACTCCAACTACTTTCCTATGTTCTTTAAGGTTGAGTGCAACTCCTACTTCAGCCAATGGTGAGACAAAAGCCACTGTGGGGAAGAACTGAGACTGAGATTAAGGCACTGCAATATTATGTCTGTGTGTGAGATGGGCAGTGGAAATTTAATCAATACAATAAGCGGATCTTGTGGTGCAGTTCAAGGGACCAAAGGCAGAATTCTACTTCAGGCAAGCTGAATTCATGCCATTGACTATTCACAACAGCACAATTAGTTGCCTAAATATCTGAGACCTCCTAGGGTATTCAAAGAGACATGCCATCTAAGTTTTACTAGTGTTCTGTCTTTAGTCACAAAATTAAGGCTTGTAGACACCTAATAAGTCACTTCCAGTACATCTGTTATTTCCCAGTTTTTCACTATTATCTTGTACAGTTTAATAGTCCTTTTTCATATGAAACTTCCTTTAACAATTTTACTGATTTTTAGCTCAGTTTTCTCCCTCCTTTTACTGGCACTGTAGTAAACTCATTTGTTTGGGCCATCCTCACAAAATCTGCATTTCCTCTTTAATAACTATTTCCTTTATCCAAAGTTAAACCATGCAAGCTTTCACAAACTTACCATCATCAATGTATTTCCTCCCATAGCTTAAAAGAATATGTTCTATCATCTCTCTGGAAAAAAAATAAAATCAGAAATCAAGTTTAATGCTGTTCATTAGGATGACCAGAAACAGTTACCAAGAAGATGATGGAGGAACAGGTATAGGGGAAAAAAGAAATATGAGAGAACAGAGGATGAGACTTCTTCATAGGTGAAATGAAGAAACTGGTAAAAACTTAGAAGTAAAAGTGAACAAAAGGGGACAGAAATAACAGATGGGAGTTAATTCAGCCTGTCAACTCCAAAGGTCTCTTTCACTTTCTAGTTATAACTCACAAAGACTAGAATGCATAAGGAGAATATGGAAAAGAGACTCTTGCAATATTACTTCTTTCCAATGAGAAAGAATTGTATCAGAAACAGTGTGGTCAGCAGGACCAGGGCAGTCATCATCCCCCTGTGTTCAGCATTGGTGAGGCCACACCATGAATCCTGTGTGCAGTTCTGGGCTCCTCACTACAAGAAGGACATCGAAGGGCTGGAGCATGTCCAGAGAAGGGCAACGGGGCTGGGGAAGGGTCTGGAACACAAGTCTTGAAGGAGCAGATGAGGAAGCTGGGGTTGTTCAGCCTGGAAAAAAGGAGGTTCAGGAGAGACCTTATCGCTCTCTACAACTCCCTGACAGGAGGCTGTAGCCAGGTGAGGGTCGGTGTCTTCTCCCAAGTAACAAGTGACAGGACAAGAGGAAAAGGCCTCAGGTTGTATCAAGGGAGGTTTAGATTGGATGTAAGAAAAATTTCTTCATGGAAAGGGTTGTCAAGCACTGGAACTGGCTGCCCAGTGAAGTGCTGGAGTCACTATCCTTGGACGTATTTAAAAGCTGTGTAGGATGTGGCACTTAGGGATATGGTTAAGGGGTAGATTTGGCAGTGCTGGGTTAACAGTTGGACTCAATGATCCTAATATCTTTTACCAACCTAAATGATTCTAGGATGCAAGTCAAAAATTTGGCAGTTAATTACCCCTCACTGAATAGTTGGCATTTTTCTAGAACTCTGGCATAAAATTATAGCCTAACTGCAGACACAAAAGCAAGATCTCTTTCTGAGCCAAATGCCAAATGAATGGAAAATGCTACATATTGTAAACTTAAGACTTTGTTTGAATGGTAATCTTGAATTACTTCACGACTTCAACTCTTATATTCTCAAATCAGTATTACACCAGAAAACATACCCACATCTCAGACAGTATGCAAGAGGTAAACTAAACATTTTTGGCTAGCTGTAGTTCAGAATAGGTGTTTCAAGATGCTCAGCCATTTACAGCTTAAGTACACGCTACTTCCATCATTTACAATTCAGTAGTAATGTTTCTACTATTGAATGAATTGGAAATATTACCAATAGACACTAGAATCAGTTTACTAACCTATCTGTCTAAACTACTAATGCTCTTGTATACTTTTAGAGGCAAAGAAAATGTATCATTAACACCACGGTAACTGGAATCTAGATTTGGAAGACTATAATTATAAAAAACAGTTAATAATTATTGTGATTAGTAATAGTTAATAATGAATGTAGGCAATTTTAAGTACTAAAAATAATTGCTTACCTGGGTTCTAGAGATCCAAGTTCTTCCAGGCAGGTATGTAAAGGAACCTTATTTAAAGACCAGGACTCTGAGTCTATTAGCTGAGTAACATGATCCAAGAGTTTCATTTCATAGTTGAATTCTAGAATTCTCCAATATCCTGCCAAACAGAACATCACAAAACACTGTTAGAAGGAAAACATTAACACCTTAATTCTATTCCCATTAAGATACATTACAGAGTATGGACATTTAGGTCACACCTTTACAAAGTATGGCAGCAGCATTCTGTCTTTTTAGGGATTAAAAGTGAGAAACAGAAATAAATAATAAGAACAAATGTAAAGGAGAATGACATTTAATCATCTCAATTATTCATAACTCTTCATGTAGATTAACTGCCACAGACACTACAAATCCCATCCCAAGCTGAATCAGACCTGGAGAAACTAGTAATTATTTCCTCATAAGCAATAATATTCTTCAGAGATGACTACCTTCAATTTTGCAGGCATTTATGATCTGCAATTGATGGAGTATTTCTTCTTCACTTGCTTGAATCAGACTTAACAAATCTTCTGTTGTATACTGCAAGAAGGGAAAAAAAGAAGGAAAAAAAACAGGTTATCCTTAGTCCTTCTTTGCTTCAGCAAGCATGCTAAATGCATTGTAAGCTATAATGAAGGAAAGACTTAAGACAGATGTTTTTCCTCAGACCCTGAATTTTCTAAGGTTTACCACATTCTCTGAAACTTTTACTGTAACTTACAACATTTTCTCAAAGGGTTATTCAATATAAGTCAGTCCAACTACAGGAAAGTTTTTGTGCCAGGCTAAGTAATACACCTGTATTCCCAGGATGTCAAATTAGCACACGCAGACATTGTAAGTAAAGTATCCCAGCAAGAATGAAAAGTCAATGCATTCTGGCTTTCCTAAAATCACATATATTAATCTGTGAGATTCAAAGAAAAGGCAAAACAAAAATCACTTATCACTTTTGGTGTCTGCTATCCAATTAGCAGACACGAAGCACAGACCCAGCCACAATACACACAGCTCCTTGCAGAACAGTTATGAGGTGAGATGGGAAGGTGCTGTGGATACTGTGGTAAAGACATGGTAGGAACAGAAGGTACCATGAAGAGTGAAGTAAATGGAGGAAATACCAGACTTCAACCCATCGGAAATAGGGCTTGATCAATTCCTTTATTCACCTTACAGCCTATTTAATCCACTCTAATATTAAAATTCTGTTGATTACAGCTTATTTCCTATCATAAGGAAAAGTATTGTATTAAGTACTTGAGATCTATTAGACTATGGGAACACAAACAGAACAAACCAACACTAAGTTTGGCACATCCACATATTAAAAAAGCATTTAATAAATAAAAAAGGTCTCCTCTTCCTGCCATGACATTCTTATTAGACAGTTTGTCGAAATATCATCAGGCCAAGCTCCCATCAGTATGTCAACAAGGGACAACCTTATTATATAATACTTAAAGAAACACTGCTGGCAACTGAGATCAAAAACATCCCCAAGTCAATATGTGTGTTTGTAAGTTAGATGCTGCCATTCAGATACCTTGCACAGAAGTCCTTGGCATTTGTCCCTGCTTTGGGGTCTGGCTAGCACTCCTAACAGCTTTTTTGAAGATATCACTGCTCTCAGCTCTGATGCTTTTATCAGCTCCATCATCCTCACAAATATAAAATAGAATGGACTGACTTCCATCATGTCCACACCAGGAATTTCCAGATAATGTATTTAGTACGTTTCTTATTCTTATCAGACTGTGATCACCTGAGTATGCCTTGTCATTTCACGGTAACATTCAGTACTAGATTATTTATAAGTTTTCCTGTAGTTTGCTGATCACATCACTATGCAACAGGCTTCCACACAGTCTCATAGTTCCTAATGGCTCTTTTGCTGGGGTTCTCTGTGTATGATACAGTCCTGAAAACCATGAGAAGCTTACAGTAAGCCACCAAAATAGAATAATTCGTTTCCAAACAGATTAAAAGTGGCTTATTAGTTGCCATTACATGAAAAATATTAAGTGTAAGCAAACAACACAGTGGAAATCTTTACTGCACACATATTGTTTGGGATTCCAGTGACAATTAGTCCCATAGGAAAGACCTTTCCCCTGGAGAGCTTTCAGATTCATTTAGAGTTCCATCAGTGGCAAGGTGAGATTTGTCTTCTTGTGTCTGATACATCTAGTTGTTCTCCAGCAAGCTCATAGAGGAAATACATTCTCCTTCAAAATAAATGGTGATCAGTTCTCAAAGTAGGCACTAATGTTTGGGAGACATTGACATGTTTTTATAACATTCATTTAACATTATGAATAAATATTATTGCATATGACATTTTGTTGTGTTGCTAGCCTATGTCAATGCTTATAATTTCTGGACAACTTAAGCCTTTCTACCTCTGCCATCCCTATTTTGCTGTATGTCCCTCTACGTCTAGATCAGAGTAGGTGGCAAAGGCAATTCTTGGGGCGAGATCATGACACTGATCAGAAATCAGTCTGTTAATCACCCAGGAAGAGAGAGGCAGCCTTTCTCTCCAAGGGAGAAAAGTAACATCTATATTTGCACATCCAATCACACACAGATGGCTTGTTCGGTCAGCCTCAATCAAGCCTCAGCATAAAATACTTTGGAGCAACTGTTTCTGTTTTTAAAGTCAAAAGGAAAACTAACCAAACTAACAAAACCCCACAGCTTTTATCAGCCTTTTATCTGAGATCATACGCCACACAGTGCAGATGTCTCCTCCTTTACTCCTTAGACCCTAAATTGAATTGCCTGGAAACAAAAAAGGGCAGCAAAACAGGATTTTATTTGTGTTTTCCCTTCTTGTAGCATCAGTCCCATTCTCCGCTTTATATCATTCCTGTCATTCTCTTCAACTCCCTGCTTCTCCTTGTCATCATAAATTACTGATTGGCAAGTGACTTGCACATGGGTGTGCTCTGATCTCACACATAACATACCATATATGTGCCACAGAAGGAAAGGCTGCATTATACTTTAGCAGTCATATAACTCTCAAGAAATTTAGAACAGGTACTGAAGACTGTCTTCCAAGAAGCTTCCCATATGAAGAAGGAAATCCCCAGTCTCTTTCTGTGTCCTTCCTTTTCTCCTCTTTTTACTAATAAAAAGGCTGCTTACCTGTACTCAGTGGAAGTGCTAACAATTACCAGCTTGTTTAGGCTTAAAAAATTAACTCAAAGGAGCACTGTGAATCATGTGAGGAAAAGCTTTTTCTAGTTAAGAATGTATCTTCACCTGAATTTGCTCACTACCAATTACAAGAAAGCAATTTACTTTTGAAGTTTACCTTTGAAAATGTTGAAGTCTGATCTTCCTGACTGTTAGGCCCTTCATATGGATCTTCCATTAAAAGCTTCCTTAGTTTCTTCAGTTTTGGTCGACATCTCCTTAATTCCCAATAGTTATTGGAGAAACCAGCAATCTACAAGAAAAAACAGAGACTCTTAAAACTCTTTAATATACCATCTGGATTCAAAGCTGCTTACCAAAAATTTTCAGCAGAAAGTGTTAATCTAATTACTGGAAACAAGAATCTATTGATAGGGTAATTAGTTTGAAGACAAAACAATCACTATAATGTTTTCAATAAAAAAAAATTACCACAGGCAATGAAATATAAAAATCCACTGGTGATTGATAAAAGTATGTTCATAGTGCATAAGACAAAGGTAACAATTCATCTCTGCATGCAAACAACAGGAAATCATGCCCCTGTGTATAAAGCATATTTATAAAGACATCCTCCTGGAGCTGTTCAATATACAAAGAACCTACAGGAGACTCACGTCCTCCTGCAGTGTCAGCCTGCAGCTATAGCAATATCACAAGGCATTTAAAATGGCATTACAAGCCTGTGTTAAGGCAAGTGAATCCCAGCTGAGTTTCACGTAAGCATCTTGGCAAGAAATTACAGAGATTAAGAAAACAGAGAATTAAAGCAAACAAAGAAAATCCCAGAAAGACATACTTGTGAATGAATAATATTACAAGATGCTAGATCTGCATTCAGCTGCTCTGGAGTTTTGCAACCAGGAACAAACAGCAGCATATTTGAGGTATCTGCTATTTTCATGTCGTAAGTTTTATCTTTGCTGCACAACACTGCTTGTTCATCCTTTTCACCACGGATTACTAGGCTGGGAAAAAAAAACACAGCACAAAAATAAAGATGTATTTTTAACTCTATTTCAGGAGGAACACCTATTAAACTTGACTGATATTTTTTCATATTTATACATTTGTAAAGAAGTTATAAACTGAAGTTCTGGTTGGTGGCAGCAGTCACAGTACACCAAAATATAAAGATGCAACTGTCAAGTAAATCTAATTGACTGTGTTTTTTCCTCTCATTTCAGTGTGAGAAAACTCAAAAAGACAAGCATTACACGTTTTTATGCAGATCACAGTCAAACCTCCCCACATGCCTATTCACACAACCCCCATAAAACACTGATTAAGTGATGCTTAATGCCCAAACTAGTTCACTAATCTTAGGAATTAGATTACAAACGGAGTTGTTCTTTAATGAGGACTGATATTGAGGTGCTGGAGCAGGTCCAGAGAAGAGCAACAAGGCTGGTGAAGGGACTCAAGCACAAGTCCTATGAGGAGAGGGTGGGAGAGCTGGGGTTGTTCAGCCTGGAGAAGAGGAGGCTCAGGGGAGACCTCGTCACTCTCTACAACTCCCTGAAAGGAGGTTGTAGCCAGGTGGGGGTTGGTCTCTTCTCCCAGGCAACTATCACCAAGACAAGAGAATATGGTCTTAAGCTGTGCCAGGGGAGGTTTAGGTCAGATATTAGGAAGAAATTCTTTACAGAGAGGGTAATCAGGCATCGGAATGCGCTGCCCAGGGAAGTGGTGGATTCTCCGTCCCTGGAGGTTTTTAAGATGAGACTGAATGTGGCACTTAGTGCCATGGTCTAGTAACCACAGTGGTAGTGGATCAAGGGTTGCACTTGATGATCTCGGAGGTCCCTTCCAACCCAGCTGATTCTATGATTCTATGAAACTGGTCCATTGTGAAAAAAGAAAGCAAACAGAAACTGTCTATGGTGCGGTGCCCTTCAGATAATTTCCTCTCAAAAAACATATATATTTTCTTGCAAATAATTCCAAGTAGGAAAGAAAATCATCTTCTAGAACATTTCAGGACAAAGAGACAATGCAAACCCCCCTCTTCAGCTCATGTACTCAATTAAGTAGAGATTCTTCGTGAGGACGTAAAAATACCAAAGCAGGACCACAAGAGAGGAACATTCAGTTCCTCACAGGCTACACTAAATTAAGTGCTCAGATTCAATTTAATCAAACTGCTCCTCTCGCTTCCCTAAGCTTGCATGCCTGAACAAAGATCAGCTGTGCCCCAAGGGATCCTCTGTGTATTTCAGGCATCTTACCAATGACACTTTATTAATATTACACTAAATAGTAATAGGCTTGCTAACATTAATCTCAGAGAACTACCTTCTTTAGAGGGAGTTCTCATATTGTATCATTATAAACATTTTTCTTATGTCACTGGCATTGCAGCAAAGGAAGAAATTTAAAACAGTATAAAAAACTTGTCTATTATCTGTTCTTGGTCCAGAGTTTGATGTCCTATGACCATCCTACCACATGCCTGTGTTAATACTGTACATCCTTCCCTGCCAGTTTGTCTATCTTGCAGGCACCGTGCCATCCATCAGACCTCGGGACCTCCACTACGAAAATCTTAAAGCAAGCAGAATTCTTCTAGAGACATAATCTCTTTTTTAAAAACTCGAGTTTTTCATCTCCTATATTCAGATGCCTAATCATAGAATATCCCGAGTTGGATGGCACCCACAAGGATCAAGTCCAACTCCTGGCCCTGCACAGGACAGCCCCAAGAATCACACCATGTGCCTGAGAGCGTTGTCCATATTTTTCTTGAACTTGATGCCGTGACCACTTCCCGGGGGAGCCTGTTCCAGCCTCTTGAGTTTTGGCTTGAAAGCTCCACAGCAGCTATTTTACCATTAAAAAACAAACAAACAAACAAACAAACAAACAAAACCCACCAAAACGTCTTGTAGATGTTAACAGCTTTAGTTTCCACTGCAACTGAGACAGATTTAAGGGACAGTTACGCAAACGGCATGAGAAGCGCAGAAGTCCAGACCAAACCACACTTGAGGGGTGTCCCCGCG
>NW_021939396.1:12374104-12386592 GCF_001715985.3 Manacus vitellinus | reverse complement strand
AGGGCATATTAACACTCAGCCTAGCAGTGTGTTAGTCTCAGCTGTCTGTTGTGTGCATTAGCTAACAAATAGTTACTCTGCACTCCTAAGTTGTGTATATCTGTTTGCAGAGTCCCTCTGTGCTTGGTATCAGCCTGTACCAAATGACCAAGGCAAGGAGGGCGTACCTCTTTTCTATGGCAACCAGAAGCAGGAGCCGGTGGGATGGAGCTGGCTCGGTTCTGTACCGGCAGAGACCAGCTGTTACTATACATGACTGAGTCAGGCATCCTCTACCTTCAGAACATCCTTTGCCTGAGTGGTGCCAGCAAGGCAATTGGCCTTGGAGAAAATTTTGAAGTTATTAGGCGGTTACCTCTGTCACATGTGCCGGGGCTTGTTCAAAGACTCAGCTATCTATCATGTTTTCATGTTTTATTTCAGTCATTAGAAAGTGGAAATACAGTCATTGTGTACACAGGAAACCAAAGGCGCTCCAACACTGGCTAGTTTTTACTAATGTGTAGGCACAAACTGATATGTGTACAGCCTCATTCAAGATTTATGTTTTGCTTAAATGTAAATCTCTTCCTGCATACCTCTAAAGTAAACCAGAAAATCACTTTTTATCAAGTAAATGCTCACTCAATTACTAACTATTTAAATAGCAGCTTAATTATGCTGGTTTAAATGATACCTTAATTTGTGCCATTTTCCAATGACCTTGCATGCCTGCTTCTCCTTTCCTCTTTTCATTCTGCAAAATAAAAAAGGAGATTCTGATATAGCCAAGGAACGTCATCCAAGGCATGAGTTAATGGAGATGGTAACTTAAGAGTTCTACTATTTAACAGAAACCCAGTAGGAATTAAATCACGGGATGTTATCCAGGAGTTGGCATTATCTGTGCTCAGGAACATTTGTCATAGTTATTAATTTTCCCAATCAGTTTTGTTTATTCTAGTAGTTCTGGTTGAAGATGCTTTTTATATTATTTTCTTAGGAACTGAAATGTATAGGCTTGTTCTGCTTGTACTGCCTGCCATCTTTGCCTGTCCCTTGCTTACCACTCTGGAAGTTGCTGTTCAAGTTCATGCCAAATTGGCAGGTAAATTTCCTAGAAGTTTGGTGAAGATCAGCATCTGGATGATATACTGAAGCCCCTACTTAGAGGAATGAAGCTCTAATCCATTCTGAGAGGCAGAAGCCAACTGGCTTACCAGCAAAAACATGAACATAAATCTATAGATATGTCTCATTTTCCAGGAAACTACTGTTATTGCTGGTATATGCTTCTGGTTTCACTGAAAATGTTTTAGAGCAATGATCTAACTGACAAAACCTGGTTTCTCTAGGAACTTGAAGATGGTTTCATGAAACATGGATGAATCATTTAATGAATTTGAATTGAAGAGAAAATGAAGAGATGCTGAACCATCAATGTTGCTGCCAATTTATAAGGAAGTGCATGCTATGTCAAGGAAGTTTGGTAGAATCCTGAAATTGTTTTATACTGATGCTTTGGGATTTTTATTTATTCTGGAGTTGCTGTAGCATAAATGAGTTCTGTTTTCACTTTGAGCTGCTCTCAAAGTGAAATTTTCAGGGTTCAGGAGCTGAAATTTTCAGGGTTCAGGAGCCTGTAACATCATGGTACAAGTAGGGGGGAAACTCACCTGTAGGAGAATGGAAGCAAGAGTTCAAAAAGCAGTTAATTCAGCCATCCCAACTTAACTAATCACCAGCTGCAGTCAGTCTGCCCAGGTGCACATTTGAGGCTTTAAGAAGCTGCAGTGAGTGTACAGCTGAGAGGTGTGCACCTCTCAGTACAAGGGAGAATAGACTGAACCACTAAATAGCCTGGATCCTCAGCTGGGCTGGGGGTGGGAGGCAGGAATGAAATCAAGTCTTGACCAAGATAAGATTTGGTGTAGTTTTTCAATTGATAAATGTTAATGGAAATTAGTGTTAGTGGAATGTAGTTGACTAATGTTGAGTGAAGTTAGAGAAACAAAAAAAGGATTGTTGAAGATTATTATAGTCTTGCCTTTGAAGTTCTTGGCCCTGTGTAATGTTTCCCAGGACTCAAACATCAAGGATGTGAACAGCTAAATAAATGAAGGGCAGCTGTGACAAATCAAAGAAAGGAAGTTCAAATAACTCCAAAGCTCCACAACTAAAACATAAAACAATGAACCAGGAGATAACATAACATGTAACAGTGCACGTTACCTCTGTCAGGCTGTGGTCACTAGGAGTGTTAGGAGGATGACTTCCCAGGTATCATTGCAATTCAAGTGCCTGGGAGCACTACAGTAAAATGTAGCAAGAAAAATGGGCTACATGAAATGGGGCATTTAAATGACAAAGATGTACACCCTAGAAACTTAAGGATGTCCTTCAAAGCACAACAGAAGTAACTGGGAAAATAAAAGCAATGATAAAGCCAGCACTGGAAATACTGGCACAGTGCCAAAGTTGAATACCCAAACACATTATCAGCCTGGTGATAATTACACAATTCACAGTTACAGTTCTAGGAGATTATTCCACAAGAGAGGCTCATTTTTATTAAAGCTTCACAAACCTTAGTTCAAGCATTTCTTTTTTCAGCTGGAATGCCATCTGCAATATTTAAAATTAGCATGTGTGTCACATTTTCACTCATTAAATGATTGTTTCTCATTGTCTAGGAATACCTAGACAATGGATGTGCCGCTGGATGTGCTCCTTGTGTTTCAATACAGAAGGTGACTGCTGGAGCTGTAGGTGTGACTGAGGTTAAAGCTCCGAATGCTGTTTCAGCACATCACAGATTCCTGTGAGACAGTGGGAGAATAACTGTCTACAATGAATGTGTTGCATTTCCTTCCTAGTAAAACAAGAAACAGAAAAGAAAACAAAACAGAAAATATCATTATGCCATTGTATAAATCGATGGTTCACAGCTATCTTGAATAATGATTGTCTAGTCTGTCTCAAATGTAAGAACTGAGGAATAGTGCTGAAATGAACAGAAAGTAATGGATAACAGGAGAGAAGACCTTTCTATGGAACACATTGTGGAACTTGTGAGATGTGATGAAAGTCAAAATGAGTGTGATCCACAAAAGAATTAGCCAAATTCATGAAGTTTAGATGAGCTTGTCTCTGTTAATCACAATGCTCAGGTTTTAGTCATAGCTAAGGACCCTAAATAAATTCAGACACCCTAAGTCACCAAAGCACAGACTCTTCTGCCTTCCTTGTAGTTGGTTATTAAGTCAGACATACATTATTTTTTTTAACTTTTGGGGTTTTTTTAGTAAAAGGCAAAATAGCAAAGCAGTGGCTTGCATGTTCTATGTTCCAGGCCTTGTATTTCCATACACCAGTAAAACTGTCATACTTGATGATATCAGCCAGAAAAGCACCACATAACAGGAACTTATGAGTCCAAGACTCAAACATGGAGGATTTCAGCCAATTAGTAGAATAACCAGATAGCTCATTGCTACCTCCAATAAGGCTGTCTTGTCAGTCTTAACAGGCCAACAGGGGTATGCAAAACAATTATATTCAAATTAGGAGAAAATAAATAGCTGTAACAAAACCTAAATATTTGTGTAAACTATATAACAGCTTGGATTACCTCAGTAACCTAAAATTCGTGCTGGCCTGGAAATACTGGAGAAGAAACACTCAACCACAAAGCTGGAAAGCATACACCAAAATAGCCAGAGCATAAACACAATCAACAGAGTTCAAAAATAACTTTGAGAATTTCACTGTACGCAGTCGTGACAAGCAAGAACCCAGATGCCCAACGCTTATGAAATAACTAGTGTTTAGATACCTGTTTCATTGTTATGTTATTTCTCTGCAAGGAGCGCAGGTGTAATTGCAAACAAAGCCAGAGGATCAGTCATACCACACTGATTTCATGACAGGTGGGGTAAAGCTGAACGAGCAGGTACCCAGTCTGCAGTTATGGCTTCTCCCATTCTCAGCTAGTCAGACAGGACATTCGTGGCTAAACAGCATGTCCTCACAGTGTAAACACTGGTGCAGTGGGTGGAAAGGTGCTATGATGTCTCTTCTCTTTGTCATGAAAGAGCAGGACATTTTTTTCAAGAATGTATTAATTACAGTGACATGGTCCCTTTTAGATTCTGAGTCTATGTCAGGCAGTCATGTTATTTCATGCATGAGTACATCATGAAAATCTTTTGCTCCCTGTACATCATTTTCTGGATAGATCTCCAGAGTGCTTCTACCACAACAAAACCTGTGATTCAGACTCAACTGATTTTGTTAGTTGGCAGAATTAACAGTAATATTTTACTGTGGGCTCTAAACTTTAATCACATAAAACACCGACTGCTAAAATTATTTAAAACAGTGTTACCATTAATATGTAGGAGTTACATGAGATAAATGCAATTGAATGTAGTTTTTTAAATATTGTGTGGAGTGTTTTGTGGCTATTTTCAAGGCTCAATCTGGACATCTTATTAATAGTGACATCCTAAATATCAATATGTGTCGTCTGACAAGTTATCACATCATTTCAGTTATCGATCAGCTATTAATCTGCACAGTAGTAACTTCAGAAACTGAGGTTTTTTTAGTTACATTATTATTATTTTTTGAGGCATTGCTAGGGATATGAATTACAAATAAATCCCAGCAAACTAAATACCTATACATTCTGTATGAATCTAAAAAAAAATAGATTTGTCAAATTAATATGAGAACCATAACCACATTATGCAAAATATAAAAAAAAAACCCCAAAACAAACAGGAAGATGCATCAAGTATTCTATTTGTGAGAATACAGTGAAGGAGTAGATTGATGCAGGACCATCACAGTGAAAAAAGCAGGGTGAAAACTCAAAGGGAAGGAGCCAATACAGGAAAAACTTATGTAACAAAAAGAGCAGAAGTCTTACATAGGGAAAAAAACCCAACAATACAAATGAACACATAATAAAAATTCTGTCCAATAAACCTACTGTTAGAATGAACTATAAACTGCAGAACAAATATCTGATTCTGTTGAATTCCAGTTGTTTCTCTTGTTTCTGCTTGTAGGGCCTTCTCGTCGCACTCTCAGTCATGATGAATGAGATCCCAGGTTGTAACTATACAAGGATTACCCCTTCATCTCGATTTTGTCATTCTCAACTTTCCTCCCGGTGCTGAAACGATGAGCAGGCTGTACCCTTCTCATCCTTCTCCCCAATATAACTAGGAGCCCTTCTAGTCCCATGCCCTTTTTAGCCCCAAACTATCAACCTGACACGAAAGTGGAAAAAACTCTGCAGGCATCTCCGCAGGAAACATTTTGTTCTGAAGATTTCCATCTACCCCCTTCATCAGGTATTACTAGGGCCTATGCCTAAAGCATTAATGATTCCACATCTATCATATTTTTAATATTTTACTTTGAAGATCCTAACCATCTGTATTTTTTTCTCCTGCTGCTAAATACTAGAGTTTGTCATGAGGACAAACATTTTTCCATTATAATCACCGTATCAATGAGTAACTGGAATTTTTTTCTTACACCTCTGTGAGCAATGAGTAGTAGTGAGTATATCACAAGGGCTATCAATGTCTTGAGATGCTGAACAATTAGACATCATGTGGTGAGTTATAAATGGGACAACAGAAGTAAATTTCCATTCACTGGATGTTTTGGCCTCTCAGATCTGCAATCACTCTTGACTCAGAAAAACAATTTCACTGCCTGTACAATTAGGTGAGATCCTTGTCCTCTCATCTTCTCCCATCTAAGTGTTGGAGATTGGGTCTTCAGTTTTGGCATGGACCTTACCTAACAGAATTGCCTTTCCTTGGGAAATTGTTCGGTAAGTGGGTGATGAGGCTGCTCTCATCATGAACTGCTTCAGAAGAGATGTTGTGTGAGGCACAAGGGGACATGCTGCCTTTCAGGCCCCTCTTTGGTGAGCTAAATGAGTTTTCCTCCCAAATTTAATAATTTGAATGAGAGAAACATCAAAGGCAATGAAAAAACTTAGAAAGCTTTAATTAAAAAATCTATGCAAGTTCTGTTCCTGGAGGAGTGGGTGCTTGGGTCTGCCCAGTTGGGTTATAGAAAAAGCACAGATGTAGCTGATCCTACTCCATGGTGGTCATGTGCATCCCCCATGTGCAGTAAGTGGGTCTTCTGAGATGCTTCCAGATGAGTTTTTTGCATTGATGTCATAGGAGAGTGGCAATTTGGAGGGCTCCTCTGCAGAGAGAGGAGTCAGTGCAGAGAGGGAGGGAAGGTCTTGTCTCTCTGACAGTTGCTGTGGAGACAGGCAGCATCTCACTGTGAAGCCAGTGTAATACAGAGGGGAAAAGCTCTGAGAGACATCACAAAGACAATTTATTCCTTCTGCCTCCTACCTCAGCCTGGCTTTGTTGCTGCTGTTCCAGCTTCTTTCCCTCTGTTTCCTTCAGCTCAAGTCCTACTTCTGTTCTTAGTGGGATGCTTTTGTCTCCGATCCTTTTCTCTTTACTGGTCTTTCCTGTACCTTTTTATACTCATTTCACCTCTCTTCCCTGGGCAAATACACCTTTGTGAAATTTTCTTCTTGGGCACAACAACTACAGACTGATTTTCTGATGCTTTTTTTCTGCTGAGGTGTTGAGAGCAGAACAGTGTTCCCACTACAGTTCATCCCTTGCCAACAGTTACCAGATTCTCTATTTCAAGAAACCCAAATTTGTTCTTATGAGAAAACCTTGATATGTTTCTGCTTCATCCCAGTTCTGTCTGTTGGTGCCTCCTTCCAGCAGTTCCTTCAGCATCCAGTTTCCCTGATGCAGAGCTGCAGCAGAACTCTTTCTCCATGAAGAATTCTGGTTCTCAATAGCACTAAAAATACCTTCTCTTTGGTTCAATAAATGGACTGGTCATAGCCAATCATTTTGCTATATCTCAGCACAATGCAGATTCTGATTATGTGTTCTTCTGAATCATGTTCTACCAAGTTTATCTCCATACTTCAGCACTCTAAGAGACCTAGAAATATTTTCGGAACCCAGGGGGTTCCAGACAAACAGTTCAATGTAGAAGAGAATATTGAATTATCCAGTGTTTTACCGACTTTAATTTTTCATTTTGCTAGATTGGGTAGTTATTTTTGTTGTTCATTGTGGAGGGAAAATAATGATGGAGTCAAGTATATTTGTGTTATTAATTGTGTGCAAAAACTGTATTGTGTAAAGATTATTCCCTTATAAAATTACCATTAGCTTAATTTAACAGTTTTTTGCTTTCTTGCGTCAGTTCACAACAATTTTCTAATAGGCATTTTCATACTTAAATTCTTGAAAGGACCACAGGGTGGCAGAGCAATTAAACACATATCTACTGGGAGCAGTTCTTTATGCAGACATGAGCAGACAAGAGCTGGGCGAGCCAGAGTAGCTGCTCATGGTGATTATCCCAGTGGAGCTGAGTGATGCCATTGGTTTGTAGTGTTTCCAATGTCTCACAGCAATGGTGGCACAACGGCAATGTGCTCCAGACAGGTCTGTCAGCTGGAGGAGCAGCGGGTGTTTCTCAGCCGTGGGATGTCTCTGTGCGCTGCACAACCTCCCCTAATGACAGGATGGGACGTGGTTAAGGAGAGAGACTGAAACCTCTGCTTTGGAGCGTACTGTTTGACAAAGACTATTTTTCTTTTGTTAAAAGCCTCATCAGTCTATGTCAGTAGTATGATTCTGTGTCTCATAAAAGCAGCTGTTTGGCATCTGTCAAACTGCATGTGTTCCTGCCACCAGAACCACACATCGCCAGACTCCTGCGCACTGTGTTTTTGCACCCACCACCTACCCCAAACCCTGGTTGCGGTGCTCACCCCAGGAAACGGAAGAGCCAGATCCCCTAAGGCAATGTGCACTCCATTGTGGGCAGCGTGGAAAGAGCAATAGTCAACAGAAACTTGGGCTGAGAAGAGGAATAGATAGCGAAGGACAAGTAAGACAATGAGGTATCTTAGACTGAATCTCAGCTCTTAGGTGTTGCCTCCCAAAGGAGAAAAATACCCCAAACCTAAGTGTTCAGGGCTGATCACAACTCAGTGTCAAACCATCAGTTCAAGCCACAGTGGTTTAAGCAAACATTTTAGATCTTGCAACCAGACATCAGAGTGCGTTAACACAGATATGGCTGGGGAACAGCTTAAGAAACTGGCTTTTGCCACAGCTAGAATATGTTGTCTTCACACTTGAGAAGTGTTTTAGAAAGCAGTTCCTTTTCAGGTCTTATTCACGCTTCCCAGCTGACTCACAGCTCCCAGTCCATGCACGAAGCTGGATACTACACCAATCTAGGATTAAACATACGAAGCATAGGATGTAGAAGTAACTTTGGCTGAATGAGTTCATAACTGCTATTGGTTGATTGCAGGATGAAATAAAGAGAAAACAAACAAATAAAAGAACTACTAGAAATACACATAAAATGCTCAAATATAAGTCTGAGGCTTCAGACAGGTTTACAGGTGCTTTTTGACATATAAATATTTTTATGATGCTCAAAATTAGAAATTATTGCAAAACAAATGAATATATGAAGTAAGAGGAATTAGAAAACATTCCAGGTGTAATTAAGTAGGGGGACTTGGCATCATGCATTGGGTAGTGCAAGATGCTGGTTTAACAGAGCATGTCAACTGGAACTATTTGGGTTACTGATCTGATGTGAATTTCTGATCTTTTATCTTATTGAAGCTGCTTGTTTCTATAAAATACTTATCTGTTCACAGGAGCAAGCACTAAAACGTACCCATCTCCTAGCTGTGCTTTAGCTGTCAGTCTGCACAGGAATCTCGCTATCTCTATCTGGCCTAGTGAGTGTCTGAACATTTAATGCAAAATGGAAAAGCTGCATAAGGACAGGCTTAGAAAGCCCCTTTCAGATTGTCTCTACGTATCTCAGGATCAAAATGCCTTTTTCTCTGCACTTCAACTCACTATTATAACAACTACCAGGCCAGTGACACATGAAATGTAAGGATTTAAACAGATATGAGTCTGCTGAAAAGTTGGACAGACTGAAAAATTCTTCCTGTTATCTCACCATGGTGGCTTTTGCAGGAACTTGGATGCTATAACAGAAAAAGAGAAGTTTAAAACATGCCTTTTTTTTTTTTGAAAACTTACTAACTTTTCCTGTGGTTTATCACAAGACTAAAATTAGCTTGGCCAGATGCATTCAGTCTTTTGAATCACACAAGCACTGATTCTTCTGAGCAGTTCCTAGCAGATAACTTAAATTGTTCAAACTTAAGAGCAGAAATGAATGTAATCTGTGCATTGCTATTGTCCATAGCCTGAAAAGAGGAGGGGAGACTGGACAATACCTGGTAGTTCCTATGGTTCCCCTTGCCAGGCCTCTAGTGCTAAGGAAGTCAGCCAATTGAAACACAAAGACAAGTGAGTTCTCTTTGCAAGTAAGCATGGGAATATAGAAAAAACCCTCCACACTAATTTTCCATGAGTGTTGCAAGAGCTACTTAAATGAAAGGTCAACTTAAAAGCCAAAAACCATTTGGTATTTGTCTTCCTCAGTAAAGAGAAGGACCAGGTATTTTAAAATTTGATGTTTACATAATGCTGTCTCTTATACAAAGGATGTTAGGGAAAACAAAGCTGTTAACCCATTGGACAGCTCACCTGCTAATGCCTTTTGTCCCTGAAGTGCTTCACCATCTTTTGCATGTGTGTCCTTTTCCTGTTTAAAAAGCCCTAGTCATCCCAGCAAGGAAAAGACAAACAACCTTATATGGGAGTTAAGAACAAGGCTGTAGGAGAAATGAGAAGTATACACATGAATATTGGTAATTCTTTCATGTGGATGTCTCGTGTTAAAGTAAGCTCACAGAAAATTTGTGAGACTAAAGAATTGATTTAGCAAATCTCAGGTTAATTTATCGAGTCAAAATGTTGGCTACAGATGCAATAGTCTTTAAAGTAGTGAAAGCAATATTCTTATTTCTCAATGTAAACATCTAGTGTTTCACCACTTGGGTATTTACTAAATGAGATAAGAAAGTTTGTACAATTTGCTAACATGTTTTCTAAACTCAGTACTCTGGTACAACGTGCCTATTCATGCATGATGTTCCACATGGCATTTTGTCCTTGGTGGTTCGAGTGTGCTTTATACCTTACTACATGCCAGAGAGCTTCTAGCATCGTCAAAAGTCATTGGAAGACACTTGAGCTTCCCCTCATACCTGTGGTGCCAACTCTTCAGACCTGTGTAGCTTTTGTTACTCTCTTGAAGTTGCAGAGGATGAGTTTTGAAGTGTCCCAGGACTCCAGCTCAAAGATCTGTCATGTTTTTGGCTGAGGAATGCCAACTGTTGGCTAGCTACCTTCATCTCACTTAACTTCAGCCATGCTAAGGTAAAACTGACGTATTCATATCTAAAATAGGCACCAACTTCTAAAATTGATCCTATATCTGAAAGAAGAAATTAATCTACTTCCTGGGGGTTACCTTAGAGGGATGTCTTCCCTCCTTGCTGTCAGGATTTCAAAGTCTGCACATGCTGTCTCACCTCTTAGAGAAGCCACTTAGTCTTCATGACCAATCTCCCTTGGGAGGGAGGGTCAAGACAGCCTAATCTTTTGCTAGACTCGATGTCCTCTAGCAGTCTGTACATTAAAAACAAGATATAAACATCTAACCAAGTTATTTTGTGTAGCTTTTTACTGGCTCTTGACTGAAACATGATCCTTCAAGGTTATGTTAATTAACCATTTTTTTGTAAAACACCAGGCTTGGAATGACTGATACCCCATTCCCTCCTCTCAGGATAACTGTAAGAAATTTCATTGAGAACATATGGAACAAATTAAAAATGGGATATCAGTGTGCAAAGGCCAACATGGTTGTCTATAATCATTAAATAATTCAGTACAGGAAATTGCCCTGGCCTACATTTTCCAAGTTGCAAGACTGCAAGGAAAGATACAGATTTCAGGCAGTTCCACAAACACCCTGTCATGATACCTTGTCACTGCACAAAGACAGCTTCTTCTCCCTCTTCCACCTCTTTTGTTCATGTTTCAAGCTGCCAAGGTCTACTCCACCTTGGTGTCAGCTCTGGTGCTTGTTGCACCCTATGACCATCTGCACAGCTCTGCTCACTGGCTCAGAAGAAATTCTCCACTTTCTGGTATGCTTCTGCCTATTTAGTGAATTGAATTGCAGCAAGCAGGGGTCCTAAACCTGGGAAAACTAGCATAAGACGCATTGCAGATTGTGCTGCCAGAGCCTGGAAGAGCAGTGTATCTCCTTTAGCGGCAGTGAATGGCTGAAATTAGCCAAACCCAGGTAATAGAGACAATGACTTACCCAGATATGGTTTGCCATGTACATTCACAAGAAATTGTCTTTCTTTCAGTCATGTGATAAAGTGCTTGGTAAAAATTACTCTGTACATTCATTGTACTAAAGATAAGGTCAGATGAGATGGTTGTTTCAATTCCCTTTTTGCTTCCAGTTCTGTGAATCTGTACTTTGTATATTTGTAATATGAGTGGAATTAGAGGCTGTTGCAAGTATTCAGATTAAATGCATGTCCTCCAAATTCACAGAAAGTAATCTCAAGGTGTAGTGCTTACAGTCCTAAGGTGTTCTCTCTCCCTGGTCCATTCCACAAATGAAACAAAGGCAGATGGAATTTTCCCCCCTTTGTCATCCATGGATCTCTAGTTGTCTTTGAGACCCACAAAGGTGCTCATTAAAAGGACTCCACTGGATTGAACCAAAGGTCCATCTAGTCCTGAATTGATCTCAGTGTCTATAAACAGATGCATAGGGAACAGCGGGGAAAGCATATATGAAATGTCATACAAGTAACATTTGTGTAGCCTTGTGAGGCAAATATTTTTAGAACAGAGAATTTCTTGAGCTGGAGGTGGCTGCTGTCTGCTTAGTAACCCCCTGTCGATTTGTTTTCCAAGTATTTTTTTGCCTTGATTCCAAGTCCATTCTTTGACATCCAGAGCCCCTTTTGGTAAAAAATACCGCAAGTCTACTATGGGCCGTGCAAAGAATCACCTTCTTCTTGTTGTCTGCAGTCTAGTTACTACCAGGTTCACCTGATTCCCTTTTAGTTCCTCTTGTGGTTGTGAAATTATCGTTTTGGTCTTGATTCAATGACAGTATTGCAAGTACTTTAGCAGAAGCAATTTCCATGCACACAGAGTATGTGCAGGCAGAAATAAAGGCTATGAGTAGACAATCAAGGTATTGCATGTGTTTGTAAATGAAAACCATGGTTGAACCACCGCAGATGATGGTTCCTCTTGATTTTTTTTTTTTTTTTGGAAAAAGACTGGGGTTTTTTACCCCATCAAAAATGTTGACGAACAGTGTTCATGATCTTGCAATTTACTTCCCATTGCCCGGACTAAATGTTCCTCTACCCTCAAGAATTCTGCATCCTCTGTCACCTGGAGACAAAGAGCAGAGGTGGGCAGGGGACCAGCGTC